>NC_073746.1:301141948-301441948 GCF_029784135.1 Toxorhynchites rutilus septentrionalis | reverse complement strand
CAATGATTCCTTACAACCTATGAGGAATCTTTAGTCCTAAAGGACGAAAAAAAGGAGCAGAAGATTAATAGGAGGAGAGAGAGAAAGGGGATAGAGAGATGGGATAGAAGAGAGAGAGATAAAAGGGGGATTCGAGCCGTAAAGGAAGATTGGAATGGCTCGAATCGGTCTTAACTCACGGACCGTCGAAGAAATTATACCGAAAAATCGTCAAAATTAAAGTTGTACTTTTTGAGTGAAGTGCGAGTGACAATAAGGGAAGAAGGAGTTGCACGTCCTAGGAACCGCACAAGTCGGGCGACATTCACCCTCCTCGCTGGATTCAAACGACGGAAGAGGTACCTCGGAGAAAACGCCGGTGGTCAGCGAGCCCCCAACGTTATCGCTGCTCCACACGTATACGGGTGAGTCGGTCGAACGTTTCGGAGGTTGCAGTGCGATGAGGTCTGGTCGAGCCTAGCCCCCGCTCATCGTCACTTGGACCGATGAGACCGATCCCCGTGTACGGGCACCGTGAGTAGAAAAAAAACCCACAGAAACCCTCTCTCTATTATCAACCAACATACTCACCTGAATTCAACCTGTTCCTGTTCGGCCGCAACGATTTTCTAACCTACTAACCTGAAAAGAAAGAAAAAAATATATAATAAATTTTAAAAAATATACTTACCATTCTGTTCTTATTACGATCATATTCTCATCATATCCATCACCAACAGCTTCCGTTGTATTCGTGAGTCCACCTCGTTCCTAGGTAAGAGCCGACCCTGAGGTAATTATACATACAAACCAGTACCACTGAGCTAGCCATAACTTACAATTGGCGATCCGCGTAAAGAAAATATTCTGAATCCATCTGATTCAGAATATTTTTAACCAGTTCGGGGGAGACTCACGAATATTGCTTAATCTTCGTGATTGAATTCAGTTTTCAGTTGAGTGTAAAGAGGAAAAGATCAGTTCGATCGTTTCGCGAAAAGGCAGAAGAAAAAACTGCTATCGGAAAGCAATCCGGTGAAATATATTGTTTTCAGGCAAAGTGCTACTCTAAAACGAGTCAAATTGCGTGGTTCGATACGATATTACGATTTTATGCATTTTTAAGCATTGTGAAAACTTGTGAGAAGCAGTAGAAATCGCATTCAGTTGCATAGCGAGATAAAAGTGATTTTTCTTTGGTGTGTTTCTAAAATACCCAGATCAGCGTGATCAGTGTGAGTTCATTTTCAATATTTTGCCTCCGTATAGTGAATTATAGCGATGGAGAGCAATAAAAAGATCGAAGGCCTTGGTGATTTACAGGCAAATTTTAGTGATCTTCGAGTCGAGTTTTTGAACGAAGATGAATTAAATTATGAGTTACGGATAAGAGAAATAGTTTGTGAAGATGGCGCCCAAATGGTTAGAAAACGAGGAAATCTCAGAGAAGCTTTAAAGCACGAGCGACAATCGAATACAGTATGGCAGGTAAAGTACAAGTTTGATCTCGAAATCGATTATTCTAACTGTGTTGAAAAATTTAACCAAGTGGTTAGCAGTTTGACTGGGGCACAAACAGCTCCTCCGCGTTGTCAGTCAACGTTATTGCATTTAGGTGTACGAATTGGTAGATTATTCCCACACGTAGATGAAGTGAATCAGAGCAACTTGAATAGAATGCTCGAAAAAGTTTGTGAAATGTTAAATAATTTCTATTACGACAAGCGTGACCGTCAAAGGACACTGAGTTTGGGAAGTGATGTGATCTTAGCAGATTTCCTAACAATTCCGGTAACTACAGTCACGTCAACTCACTTCCAAATATAAACGTTGCTCATGTACCCGTACAGAATCCACCAAGTGAAAATGAAAATGTAATCGCGTTATTAGATCCCGAGGATGATGATCTAATACAGTGTTTGCAAAGATTAGGTTGCATTGATCCTTCCAATAGTTCAGGTGATGTGAAAAAGGATGTTCGAGATGCCATGTTAGCGTTCGAACATGAACTTTATTTGTTGAGAACCTACAAACAGAAAAACCAAGCGAAGCTTATTGCTCAACCGATATCCACAATACCTACAACACAAGCGGTCAGTGTAACCACTACTTCTAATACTCGAATAGTGAATTCACCCACTACTCTGGTGAATGTCTTGAGTGATCCTAGAGTAACGACATCAGTTAGCGTTCAGAATCCTCCAATAGCGAATACATTTCATCAGCTTGGCATTCCTGCAACCACAGCAAATATTTCATTTCCAATAGTTTCGATTCCGTTCACAGCACCCAATCACTTCGGCAGTTATATACCTGTGACTTCTGTATATGGTTATCCCACTCCAAACTCTAACGCTTTTTGTTTGGCAAATTCAAATCACACAGGAAATTATCATAATATATACGGATCGAATTTGGCGGGATTTTACAATCCACATTATCAACATTTTCCATATTACCCACCGCAGGTACCGCAGACTATGCCTATGTCGATTAGTTCGGCCACACCGCAAGTGTTTTCTGATTTACCGATTTTGAACCCAAACCCAGTTGTTCCAACAACACTGATTCCGAATATTCATCCGATTCCATCATCTTTGCCTCGTTTGCCGATTTCATCTCAGTCATCGTATAGCCACAAATCGTTGCCTGTTTCCAAATGGAAAATAGACAAATACGCGGGAACAGATCAAGGCAGCAATTTGAACGAGTTCTTAGTGTTGGTCCAGCAGCTTTCGCTCGCTGAGAGAATCTCAGAGCAAGAGTTGTTCGACTCTGCCTTTCACTTGTTTACTGGTCCAGCTTTGAACTGGTTCATGTCTGTGAGTTCCAAGGGTCATCTGAGAGACTGGACTCACATGGTTGAAGAATTGAGGAGAACTTTTGTTCATCCGGAGTTGGATTCTCTAGTGCGGTCAAAAATATACCAACGTCGACAACAAAGAAAGGAGTACTTCCAAGATTATTATTACGACATGGAAAAGCTCTTTAGGTCAATGACAACACAGATGAGTGACTTTGAAAAGTTTGATGTGTTGAAACGTAATATGCGGGGCGACTACAAGAAATATTTATTGTGGAAACCCACTGAGAACCTACAACAATTAGTTGATGCAGGTCGTCAGATTGATTATTCAAATTTTTCCCTTTACAACAAAATGTTTGGCTCTGAAAAGTCAACCAATGTTGTGCATGAAACTAAACCTGTAAAGCAGGATAATAGAGATCCAAATAACTCACGACCGTATAATAATAAGCAGTCAGAGTTTAGGAAACCAAAACCTCCGTTCAACAATGATACTCCACACAATTATAAGAACAATAACAAACAAAATAAGGATCAATTTAAATCAAATACGAAACCAAAAGTTTCGTATGCTAATGATTTTGATTCGAAAGCTCCAGTAGGTCAAGAAGATCCTTTAGAAGGAAATTCAAATAACATTCGTTCGTTATCCAGATTGATTGCAACTCATAGACCGCCGGAAATAAATCAGTGTATTTTCTGTAGATCCACCACCCACCCCATTGATGAGTGTAGGTCAAGCAGAGGTCCTTTTTGTAGGATGTGTGGATTTAAAGGATTCGACACCCAGCACTGTCCGTTTTGTTTAAAAAACGGCTTTCAGACGATCGAAAGTCGCCGATCGTCAACGTCACCCGCATAAATTCATTTGAAGAAAGAATAGATCCCTGTGAATTTTGGGAACCTACTACGGATGAAATGTATTCAGAAGATGTTCCTAATATACAGGTCATTTTGAATTCAGTCCCTAACGACAATAGACCGTATGCTAAAGTTAAATTGTATGACTATACCACGAACGGTTTGTTAGATTCGGGCAGTAATATCACATTAATCAGTGACAGAATGCATCGAAAATTGAATAAAGCAAAGTTGAATATCGTGAACAACCCTATTGAAATTCGTTCTGCTAGTGGAACACAGTTAAAAATACTTGGAAAATTGTACATACCATTCACATTCGACAATCAAGTCCGAATACTTTCAACACTAGTTATTGAAAATTTACTATTAGATTGCATTCTCGGAATGGATTTTTGGGAGCGCTTCGGCATTTCCCCCTCCATTGAACAATGTTTGCTTATTGATAAAATGAACCCAACCCATGTTGAGTCGCGGTCAAATATGTCAGAGACCGAATTAAACCAGCTTGAGGAGATTAAAATACTTTTTAAAGTTGCTATCCCGGATGAAATTCCCTTAACCCCACTTATTACTCATCGCATAGAAATTCATGACGAATGGAAAAACAAGCCCGCTGTTCGTCAATACCCTTACACGGTTTCACCTAAAATTCAGCAAAAGGTTGCCGAAGAGCTCGAACGGATGCTCAGGATTGGAATCATCGAAAGGTGTCACTCAGATTGGTCTCTCAATGTCGTTCCGGTCATCAAACCTACAGGTAAAGTCCGCCTGTGTCTTGATGCTCGCAAGATTAATGAACGCACGGTGCGAGACGCATACCCGCTACCGCACCCAGGAAGAATTCTAGGTCAATTACCTCGAGCTATGTATCTTAGCACAATCGACCTGTCTGAAGCATTTTTACAAATTCCTCTTGAGCTTTCTTCTCGTCGATATACAGCCTTCAGCGTCCAAGGAAAAGGGATGTTTCAGTTCACCAGACTTCCCTTCGGCTTGGTTAATAGCCCGGAGACACTGTCCCGACTCATGGACCAAGTCTTAGGGCATGGTGAACTGGAACCCCGAGTGTTTGTTTATTTAGATGACATTGTCATCGTCAGTGAGACTTTCGAAGAGCATGCAAAGTTGCTCAGTGAAGTCGCACGTCGACTAAAGGCTGCCAATCTTGCAATAAATCTAGAAAAATCTAAATTCGGTGTAAACGAATTGCCTTTTTTAGGTTATTTGTTGTCCACTCAAGGTTTACGTCCCAATCCGGATAAGGTTAAAGCCGTAGTCGATTATGAGCGCCCAACAACAATTACTAAACTACGCAGATTCTTAGGTATGTGTAACTACTACCGACGTTTCATTCAGGAATTTAGTGGTCTTACTACTCCACTCACAGACCTACTAAAAACAAAAAGTAAGGTTCTCGGATGGAATGAACGAGCAGAAGAAGCTTTTTGTGCCATTAAGGAAAGGCTTATCACAGCTCCCATCCTTATGAGCCCTGATTTTTCCAAGGAGTTCTGTATTCAGACCGACGCCAGCGATGTAGCGGTGGCCGGTATACTCACCCAAGAGCAAGAGGGCTCAGAGAGAGTGATTTGTTATTTTTCACATAAGCTTACAAACTCCTCAACGCAATTATCATGCGTGCGAGAAGGAAACTTTAGCGGCGTTATTAGCGATCGAAGCATTTCGAGGGTACATAGAAGGAGCCCACTTTACTTTGATCACAGATTCGTCGGCCTTATCCCACATTATGACGACTAAATGGAAAACAGCTTCCCGTTGTAGTCGATGGTGTTTGAATTTGCAACAGTACGATATGAATATCGTACACAGAAAGGGGAAGGACAACATTGTTCCTGACGCTCTTTCCAGAAGCATCGCTGTTGTCTCCACTAGATTATCTTCAACTTGGTATGAAGACATGATTAAAAAAATTCAGGACAACCCTGACAGTTTTGTCGATTTCAGAATAGAAGATGGAAAACTTTTGAAATTTGTTTCTACTCCTAATCTACCATTCGATCATAGGTATGAATGGAAAGTAGTTGCTCCTCCTGATAATAGGGAGAAAATAATTCGTGAAAACCACGATGAATCAATGCATCTTGGAGTAGACAAGACGATTGATCGAATCAAACAACGCTACTTTTGGCCAAGATTGTCCGCTGAAGTGCGCGAATATATAAAAAATTGTAGTACGTGTAAAGAAGTAAAAGGATCTTCTGTACCCGTAAACCCCTTAATGGGTGATCGAAGGATAACGAAACATCCTTGGCAGATAATAGCCATCGATTTCGTTGGTCCCTTGCCTCGAAGTAAAAAGGGTTACCAATACATTCTAGTAGTACTAGACTTATTTAGTAAGTGGATTATGCTTACACCCGTCCGCAGGATCGATAGCGTAGCTCTCTGCAACATAGTTCGAGACCAATGGTTCTTTCGAAACTCTACCCCAGAAGTTATCATAACAGATAACGCCACATGTTTTCTGTCAAAAGAGTTCAAATCTCTATTAAATCGGTTCAATATTCGTCACTGGCTAAACGCCAAGTATCATTCCCAAGCGAACCCTGTGGAAAGGGTGAATCGCACTGTGAACGCGGCAATTAGAACCTATGTCAAGGAAGACCAAAGGTTATGGGACTCTAAGCTGTCGGAGATAGAAACCATCTTGAATTCTTCTGTTCATTCCGTGACCAGAATGACTCCTTTTTTCATTACTCATGGTCACGAAATTTTTTTGAGAGGATCAGATCATAAGGATTCATCCACAGAACAGGATCGCACTCTAGAGCAGAGGTGTGATAATCAGAAACTACTTTTCAATCAAATTTATGAGATCGTCGAAAAGAATCTTAAAGAAGGACATGAATCCAGTAAACATCGATACAATCTTAGGCATCGTCATTATGCGAAAGATTTAGAATTAGGTCAAAAAGTATATTATAGGAATATGAAGCAATCTAGCGCAGTTCAGAATTATAACGCTAAATATGGGGCAATGTATCTGCCTGCTAAGATAATCTCAAAGCTTGGTTCCTCATCTTATGAAATCGAGGACCTGGCGGGAAAATCGCTAGGAATTTGGCATGCATCTCACCTAAAACCCGGTTAATTTTATCAAAAGGAGATGATTAAAAGTTTATTTTCAGCAGCTGCACCTGTCTGATCAATAAGAATACTCATTAGAAGCATAGATTCATCAGCTCCATGAATTTAAGCATGAAATTTTAATGATTTTCCACTCATGATGAAGTTTGATTTATCACCTTTAGACAATTGTGTCTAAAGCAACATTTTTTTCTAATTTAGAGCAATTAGGTTTAGATTATTTCGATTGTACAGTTAGTAGTAAGATAGGATTAGGTCTGAATGCGAGTTTGTATGAATGGGATAGGATTAGTTAAGGGTACCCGATTGAATGTGATGATGAATGAGTGAAGTTTTTCGGTTAGGTAAATTGGATAGAAATTTCTGGAGCAATAGATATACTCCAAAGATGTTCCTCACATGTTGAGGGAGTACTAAAATTTTCTTTGCTGTAAAGCAAATTCAGAAACTGGTATTCACAATGCATGAAAATGTCGAAATGGTATCGTATCGTGAATTAAGCTGAAAAAAAATAATGATTATAAATATTTCGAGCCTTAGTATCCATTGATTTCTGATAAATTGAAAATAAATCATGAAGATTGACGGAAAATTGAAAAAAAATTACATAATTTTTTTACTCCTGAGAGTGGGATAATTGTTACGGTTAGAAAAACCGCAACAAAATATAACCATAAACCATATGGTAATACGGACCGAAGAGTGAGTGTACCTCCCATAATTATACACCCTACTAATACATGCCCAAATCCCATCATCACCTACCTACCTGTAAGGCATTGCATGCTGCCACGCGAATTCAAAAAAAAAGAATCTTTGTAAAAAAAACTAACAATGTTTAACAATGATTCCTTACAACCTATGAGGAATCTTTAGTCCTAAAGGACGAAAAAAAGGAGCAGAAGATTAATAGGAGGAGAGAGAGAAAGGGGATAGAGAGATGGGATAGAAGAGAGAGAGATAAAAGGGGGATTCGAGCCGTAAAGGAAGATTGGAATGGCTCGAATCGGTCTTAACTCACGGACCGTCGAAGAAATTATACCGAAAAATCGTCAAAATTAAAGTTGTACTTTTTGAGTGAAGTGCGAGTGACAATAAGGGAAGAAGGAGTTGCACGTCCTAGGAACCGCACAAGTCGGGCGACATTCACCCTCCTCGCTGGATTCAAACGACGGAAGAGGTACCTCGGAGAAAACGCCGGTGGTCAGCGAGCCCCCAACGTTATCGCTGCTCCACACGTATACGGGTGAGTCGGTCGAACGTTTCGGAGGTTGCAGTGCGATGAGGTCTGGTCGAGCCTAGCCCCCGCTCATCGTCACTTGGACCGATGAGACCGATCCCCGTGTACGGGCACCGTGAGTAGAAAAAAAACCCACAGAAACCCTCTCTCTATTATCAACCAACATACTCACCTGAATTCAACCTGTTCCTGTTCGGCCGCAACGATTTTCTAACCTACTAACCTGAAAAGAAAGAAAAAAATATATAATAAATTTTAAAAAATATACTTACCATTCTGTTCTTATTACGATCATATTCTCATCATATCCATCACCAACAGCTTCCGTTGTATTCGTGAGTCCACCTCGTTCCTAGGTAAGAGCCGACCCTGAGGTAATTATACATACAAACCAGTACCACTGAGCTAGCCATAACTTACAACAGCTTCCGGGCTCGCGTCTTCCCCACCATGTTTTGCCTTTCGTCGCGGTTAGGAGCCTTCTGAACCTTGTATGTACGCAGGCCCTCCCGCTGCTTGGTCCGCTGGACGAATGAACTTGACAAATTCAGCTTATTTCCGACATCCCGGACCGAACTTCTTGGATCACGTCTAAACTGCTTAACTACGCGCTTGTGATCTTTTTCACTGACGGAGCATCCATTTTTGCCGTTCTTCACCTTCCGGTCGATGGTTAAGTTCACGAAGTATCGTTTTAGTACTCTGCTGACCGTGGATTGGACAATTCCCAGCATCTTACCGATGTCCCAATGTGACAACTCCGGATTCTCGAACTGAGTGCACAGGATTAATTCACGACGCTCTTTTTCGTTCGACGACATTTTTCCAAATTTACGAAAAATTGACAGTGAAGCATGGCCAACGTGATCTATACACTCTTATCTGATTATAAGCGAAAGCTGAAGATATAATTCCTAAAAATTGAATTTCTACAGCGTTTTTTCCGTGATGCAATTTGATGTGACACACCCTTTATTTATCTTTTTGTATTAAAATAGGTATTTGTTCAATTACAAACACAACTCGAAAAATGCTTGTACTATGTTTCAAAAGTAATATTAGGCTGTCAAAAAAGTCCTGCGGTATTACCGCGAGGTGTCGTTGTAAGCGCGTAGTTCTAGTTGTATTCATTGTATCGAGTCATACTATAGCTTGTTGGAAAGGTATTTTTATATATAGTCCTTGGCAGTTTTTTGTTTGGTTAAGTCGTTCGTGAGTTATAGTGTCGCAAATATGGAGCAAAATAAAGAGAAAATCCGACATATTTTACAGTACTTCTATGACAAAGGCAAAAATGCAACTCAAGCTGCCAATAAAATTTGTGCAGTTTATTGACCCGATACAGTTTCCATTTCCACCGCACAACGATGGTTTCAACGTTTTCGTTCTGGTGTAGAGGTCTTCGAAGATGCGCCACGCTCCGGAAGGCCTGTCGTCGAGAATTGCGACAAAACCGCTGAATTAGCCGAGAAAGATCGGCATAGTAGCAGCCGTAGCATCGGCCAAGAGCTGGGGATAAGTCATCAAACCGTTATTAACCATTTGAAGAAGCTTGGATTCACAAAGAAGCTCGATGTATGGGTGCCACACACGTTGACGCAAAAAAACATCTTTGACCGTATCGACGCATGTGAATCGCTGCTGAATCGCAACAAAATCGACCCGTTTCTAAGCGGATGGTGACTGGCGATGAAAAGTGGGTCACTTAAGTCAACGTGGTGGCCAAGCCCTCATTAACGGCCAGGAAGGTTCTGCTGTGTGTTTGGTGGGATTGTCAAGGAATAATCTATTATGAGTTGCTTCCCTATGGCCAAACACTCAATTCGGACCTGTACTGCCAACAACTGGACCGCTTGAAGGGAGCACTCATGAAGAAGAGCCATCTTTGATAAACAGAGGTCGCATTGTCTTCCATCAGGACAACGCCAGGCCACACACTTCTTTGGTGACGCGCTAGAAGCTCCGGGAGCTCGGATGGGAGGTTCTTTTGCATCCGCCGTATAGTCCGGACCTTGCACCAAGTGACTACCACCTGTTTTTGTCCATGGCGAACGAGCTAGGTAGTCAGAAGTTAGCCACAAAAGAGGCCTGTGAAAATTGGCTATCCGAGTTTTTTTTGCCAATAAGGAAGCGAGCTTCTATAACAGGGGTATTATGAAGTTGGCATCTCGTTGGGAACAAGTCATGGAACAAAACGGCGCATATTTGACTTAAAACAGATGATTGTAACTAATTTTATGAACAAATGAAAATTCAAAAAAAATACCGCAATACTTTTTTGACAGCCTTATATATATAGTTACAATTTGGTAAGCAAACGGAATTTTATTTGCTTTTATTTTAAGAGTTATTGGACGACAACAGTTAGGTGCGCACCTTTGCCCCGCATTACTCTACTTCTTTTACAGTATGGTATTGAAATCATTCTCATTTTTTATTTAACACCCGTTAGTCGAGGGAGAATCCAGTGTAGCATTGCTGGTTCTTTACGTAGCTCGGATTGTATGATCGGAAGGATGGTAGACGAATTAGACATTCATTTGCGCTGGTTGAGCCCAACAAATTGAAGCAAATTCGAAGTCCTACTCTTCTCGATGCTACCCATCCAAAGTCGGTGTTTTGTAGAATAGATTTTTCCAGTCCCGATTTGATGACTCCTTCCGAGAGAAGCTCGAAATGCAGCAACGGACGAGATATTCCAGCGAGCAGAATCGATTGCGTTCCCAGGAAGCTCACGAGTGATCTTCTCCAGTATCTGACAGGGTTCTTCGGCGGTATATTCGGAGCAGTGGGTTCCTTTTCAAACATTCGTGGCATGATACGCTACGACAAGAGTGTAACTAACGCCTCCATTTCCTTGGCGAATGGAAAAGCGACGTAACTCCAGCCTTTGGACAATATTTTCGATTATAGGATAGGACAGTCATTCTTTCGAATAAGTCTTATTTGAATGGAGAGCTTGGAGCCGTCGGCTGGAACTGGATGCCGAATTAGTAATGCGAAATTTCGGAAGGCCGACTGGAAAACCACCAAAAATCGATGAGATTCCGATATTGTGGAACCTCAGTGGACTTTTGGTGAGCTTCCCAGTGCTGCAAGGTGTATGAATCGAGTCGACTGCAGATCATGTTAATAAGGCAAACCTGGCGCTCAAAATCAAGTTCTTAAGGAGCTCGTAGCATCGCTTCACTATCAATTGCCAAGCAACAACGTAATAACAGTCGGAGCCTGACACCAAGGGAATAACTCCTGTTCCGGTCTATGGTGAATGATTTTCTTCATTAAAAATCGGCCCTAGAAATACTTATGAAAATCGACTGTCCCAGGTTTTAGCTAAAATGGACCACTAAAATTCCTCGGGGTTGAAGGTGCGTTTGTCTTCAATGAATGGGGATAGGTTTCCATCAATTTCTGCACTCTGGTGGTTCTTTTCCCATTTTCCTACTTTCATAATCACCAGCATTCCTTCTACTTGTTCAACAAGCATTGAATTAGAATAATACATATACGTACACTTTCGAATAAGGCCCATGCAAACAGAGCGCGTCCATTAGTGGAAATTTAAGATGTGTAAACTATCAGCCTAAAACAATAATGACCTTTTCCCTGAATCGTTGAGCTCGCACAACATGAAAGGGAACAAACATCACGCAAAAGGTAACGGTTCAAAGTTGCACGGCCAAGCCAATGTAATGATATCCTGAAAGCAGATTCGCCTTCCCCTCCCAGACAAAAATAAATGGACCAAACCCCTTTTCTCCGTACCGTCTCACAGTTGTTGTCTCAAGGATTTTCCTTTGTTAGTTCTGCTCGCGCTGCTGAGCAGCTCTTATCGAGTGGAAGGCAAAACAATTAGGTCGTAATTACTGAGCAAACAAATAAGCGCTATCAAAATGATGGCCGTTTAGGTTTCGTGTATCCGAACGATTGAAATGGTTGTGGGTGTATTTTTTTCGGCAATGAAGAAAGCCTTATTGTTACTACGATTTATTTGAATGATGGGTTCGCTTTGCGCTCTTCGGGGTGTTGATAACATTGTGAGGCAAGAATTTACGATGTAATCAAATCGCTCGAAAATTCATTCTTCGAACAATGAAGCTCGCCTTCCTCCGTTGAAGTATGGGAAACTGATTTTTTCCCTGCTCTCACCCCCGCAGTGGGGGGTGCGATAATAAATCAAAAATGTTCCTCATCTTTTTCAATACCGAACCATATCAGACGGGCAGAAGCGATGCTGTGGATGCCGGAAAACTCGTAAAAACTGTCATAAAATAAAGATTTCATTAAATATTCGCGACCTGATGTTAAACACACTTTTGCCCCTTTCCACCAGGAACCCATCGACTGCTGCTACTGCTGCTACTGCTGCTGCTGACGTTGGATTTCCCACCAGCGGCATCAAACATCGGAATCGTCCGTTTTCTCTTCCGAGAAGTGTGGCCTTTTCACGTTGCTCCCGAATCGATTCGGTCAAGTCCCGAGAGACGAGCGAAGATTTCGTTTTCTTTCTTTTTTTTTTTATTTCAGGCTAACTTCTTCTGTTACCTTTATGAATTCTGAGATTTTTTCTTTCGTTTTTCATTTCCGCTTCACCAAGCGAAGGCACAACGGACAGTTGGGAAATTTCCCCTCCCTACTCCGACTCGCCGTTGTATCTTTATTATGGGACGAGTATGGTTGGCCTTTGTCGCTGGAAAACTATGTAAATCAAATTTGATTGCCTGCGTACCGGTTCGAATTGTATCTCTTCAAACAAATATTCATGTTTATGAATCTCTCTCGGCGGATTTATTCAAGTTGGGTTCGGTTCTTTTGGCCCCATTCGCTAGTCCTTCTGCATTTTGATCATAAATTTTCGACCCGTCGGAAGTTTATTCATTTGAATGGGGATGGGAATCATTGTTTTTCTGCAACTTTTAGAATGAAAAGTTGAGATATTGCATGTAGATAGGCAATTTAGGGCATCCAAAATGTTCGATGTTAAGACAACATTTGAAAAGTTGATGGACCTTTCAAAAATTTTCCAAATTAATAATAATTCAATCATTCTTTGGGTATCATGGAGATGGATAGGGGTTGCTTCAAATATTTGTATATTTTCGCATTGTTTCTTCGCAGGAAAACAGGTAAGATGTGATATGATTCCACACTTTAGTAATGGGAGGTGTTATTAAATTTTAATATAGTATGGTGCTGGAAGTTTTATTCATTTCAAGAATGTATTTGATCGATTGGAGGAAAATATCTCAGCAATTAACAAAATCTTTTGCTCGCTTCAGCTCACAAGGTCTGATTAAACAAAACGGAACGACATTGAATTTCTACCGGCTGTTGTGACTTCTTACACTGATGAATTTTATTCTTGATAGAGAAATGGGCGCGCTTGTGGAGCTGGGCTCAGATACCGCGTTGTATATCGCGTCGCGTTGGCAGTGGACCTCGATCTGGAAAGTCGCAAAAATCGAATTATTGTTATTCGCATTTTTGGCAAGCTTACGCCCTCAGAAATGTTGTCCTAAAAGGATTTTTTCGATATTTGATTACGTTTGAAAGTTACAGCTAATAGTATGAGGTCACCACAAAGGATATAGCGTTGCTGTGCGAATTTTTAAACGCGTTTTTCCCGAAACGATATTTTTTCAACTGGTGGTCTCAAGATCTCAAGATCTACTCGACCGATTTGGCTGAAATTTTTTATCAGCATGTAAAAATGAATTATCTAAAGCGTTACATAGCCGTTTTTTGATATCTAATTCTTTCGATTTTTTATGAGCTTCTAAACAGCAATTTTTCATGAAAAATAACTAATTTTTAACTAAAATGGCCGCCATTTTGGCAATTTTCAGAATTTTCAAAAACCCCTATGTAACGCTTTAGGTATTGTCCTAAAGTTTCAAAATATTCATTGGAATTCGTTCTGCAACACCCCGTTGCTTCAGAACCGATACCACCAGTAAGGTACCGATTTTCAGACAACATCTACGCATCCAGCTGTCAACCACGTAATAATCATTATTCGTGCACTCAAAAAATGGAAAATACATCTTCGAATATACCTTAAACAATAATTAAAATACCCGAACACTTCACTTTATTCCTAACGACCGAAAAAAAAAATTACCAAAATTCTTTATTTTTCGACCTTCCAGACAGGGGTCCCCCTTAAAGGTTGAACACGTGGAAATTTGAACATATAAATCTCGGTTTTACATTAGTAGGTGTTTTCATTGATTATTGTACATTGTTTCTGTCTTCATTCTTACCATAGGTCATTGTTCGAACTGTTCTTCGTACATGGTCCATTATCTTTTGTACGAGTCCTGTTCCCAATTATTTGGCTTCGAAATTCCATATTCGCTTGAAATCTTTCAGTTTAATTACAGTTCCACCCTTTCCTTCAGTATGTGCTTCAAAACTGACTAATATTCCTTTACTCAACACTGTTTATCAATTTATTTATTCATTCATTTCGTCCAACAAATCTTACTTATATAACTTACTCACTTACTTACATAATATGTATATTAGGGTGCCAATGAGTGTATGGGAAAAAAATCGACCCATATGCACCATATGCAAAATATCAGCTCAATCGGACTTAAGCGAGAGTGGCGCAAAGCGGTGAAAGTTTGAGTTTTTTGAAAATCGAAAAATCACCCAATGGGGGAGTAGAGGAAATCGGGGGTTTCGAAAAAAAATGTTGATGCCAAATGTCTTAAAATTGCATGAAACGTCGAGATCTAGTGTCATCTCGAAAAATTTTTTTTTGTCAAAAATCGACACTCTGGGACTAAGTTTTTTTTTTCGGAATACGAGACGAAACGTATGGTTTTAAGTGTCAATAAACATAATTATCTTGATTTTTCATTCGGAACTTGCTGCGACATGTTGATTTGCACGATAATATACACTATGTAAAATATTAGCTCATTTGAACTTCATTTTTTAGTATTGCAGGGGCAATTTTTCGTTCAAACTGAAATATCTCTGTGTGGGAAGGACCTACAGGGACGTTCTTGGAACCAAATAAAAACTGGTTGATGAGGTTGATTGGATTTGCTTTTGAATTGGTTAGCAACAAATTGTGTTAGTCCAGCATATTCTTGAGAAAACAAAGAAAAATGGATTTTTCATTTATTCCCGATATTGTTGCCTACTACACCTACACACATCAAGATAAAAATATGTACGTAAAAAATTCGAAGACCTGAGAGTTATAGCTTCAAAATGATGCGCATCCCATCGATATGCGCTGATTCTTCACGAAGTTACAGCATGTCAAAAATCACTTAAAATTTCCGCCTTCGCATTCTGTTCCTCTAATTTTTTTGTCGAGTGTATAACGGCAGGGTTGGCGTGGGACTACCGTTGGCTTAGTAAGTATTTGCATTGTATTGAGTAAATTATAGATTGAATGAAACAATTTTCGAATTCAACCGAATTCAACATATTTGCTTTGTAAGTAAAAAGTTTGAACAGTTGCCATGTGAGATCAATTCATGCAGAAGTGCAATGAAGTACTTCAGAATCATTTACTTCTGTTTTTGCATCAAAAACACGGTGATAATTGGGTAATTTGGCATTGTTCGCGCGCAACCGTTCTGAATTACTTAAACAGGAAAAACATATTCAAATTTCAAATACAAAACATACAAACACATTTATTCTGCTGACTGCATATTTCACCGTTTTTCCTGATCTTCCTCTGTCTAATCAGTTGTTCTAGTCAGTAATCACGAATCATCGATCAAAGCAATATCCAAAACCCTGGTCTCCAGAGAGATTTTAGATTTGGAGCTATTGCTCAATATGAAACAGACCAAGCGATACTGTGTGAGTAAACAGGTACACAATATCACTTGACTGTTGTTGATCAAGATCACTCGGGATGTTCAATTTCCCTTTCGGCACGAACATGCCGGCCGCCTTGAAATACCAAAGATTTCAATTTAAATCCCTCTTGCTCTACCGACTACATTGTATATGAACAGAGAATGTTTTCTACATTTACTTGCACTGATGCCTATTGTGAACTTGACCTCGTTCTTCAATGTTTGATGTTTTACTCTGCAGTTTGTGTATTCAGTCGTGATCCGTCTACATTACCTGATGCTGATGTGTTGTTGCCGTGTTCTCAATCCATATTTGTATTTACAGTGAGGCGCAATAGTAATCTAGATTGTATTGAGCTGGAAACATTCTATGCTCGATTTACTACGGACGAACAGTTGTGTAATTGATGTGATGATTGAAGTATCATGTCGTTGTTGAATTCTCGCGTAACTTTTGAAAAGGTCCAATGTAACATTTTCGCCAACTCGAGAAAAACGTAGTTAAAGACCCGAACATTATTTTGCGAATTGTCTTAAAAGCTATCAATCTTTATTACTGTTTTCACCACTAGCTGTCAAGAATAACTTCGTAAAACCAATCGTAACTATTGTTCCGTGATTTGAGATTAAGGTTGAAGCCTCGGAGCGAAAAATGTTACATTGGACGTTTTGACTGCCCGCGTTTGCACATTGCACATATTACGTTGCACTATAAAAATTTGAAACTAACTAATAAACAACAATCCAAATATCAGCATTTCGTTCTAAAGACTGATTATTATTGTTATCACTCGTTGAATTGCACTGAAATCGATAACAACACCTGTAAGAAACAATTTCCAAAACGACCGAAGTACGACTGCGAGTTGTTTTGACTGCTTTGTTACTTTGGACGTTTCGGCCGTCAGAGGAAAGTGGCGTCCGAAGTAACAGCCGGGTGCTTAAAATACAAATCTGTACATTGGATATTTTTTGTATCGGCGACAAAAAGATGAAGAAGATAGATACGTGAACGATTGTTTTTGTGATACATTCAATGATTGAAAACTAATAGCGTGCATCCATTAACTCGATTTGTTTACATTTGTTACATAGGACCTTTTCAAAAGTTACGCGAGAATTGTTGTGTTGTAGTTTGTTGCTGTTGTCGCAGCGCTGGATGCTGTTGTACTGAATACTGGTGAAGTGGGTTAATCTGTCTTGTTGATTACAATCCCCCTTATTCCACGCGGCGAGTGACGTGATATAGCAAAGTTTCTCGCTTCATTGTGGAAGCTACCTTACTTTTCAACATCTTTTTGATACCCGAGTCGATAACATATGAGGACACGACTTCAAATCACCTAGTGACAAACAATAGTCACGCAATTCGCCTACGGGAATGCAGTGACTTGAGCAATCTCACCTCATTCGCCGCGCCATTGCCATTTGCTGATGTTTGATGTTTCTGCAGCCTGTATTTATTTGTTGTGATTGTGATTGTGATTGGTATTGAACGGTTTTGACTGTAGTGTGTGCTGACTGTTCCGAATGATTTTACGGGTCGACTTCTATTGATTTCATTCAGTTGTTGTTTCCGTTTCCCTTGGTGGTAGACCGGTGTCTCTATGTATAAAATGAGAGGGTGCTTTTTCAAACCGTTATTGCATGCTGTGAAATGACTTGCCTGAAACGGAGGCCCGTTGGCCTCCGTTTACGCCCCCTGGCGTTAGTACTGCAACCGGCCGCCGACGCAAAAACATCTTTGTTGATTCTGTCGCCTGAACTGGTCCTGGCTCAAATGAATTGCGCTCTTCAGCAGCGATGGATGTGTGATTTCGCATTAACGTTAAATGGCTGGGTATGGATACAACAGGGAGTCCTACTGAGTTTTGGCTTGTGGTGGCTTGGCCTGCTTTTAACTGTGCGTGTTGTATACTATGCGAGTTGGCTGTATGTTGTAGTGCGTTTAGTGGCTGAGAGTGTGTCTGTTGATCCAAATTATGTTGCATAAACTGGTGCTGTGATGGTGGCGGGCTTGAAGTCGGCGTTCTGTGGAGCTGTGGAACGGAGTGTCTTACTTGACCAGTGTGCAGCATCGAGTGATGTTTTTGATGACAATGATGGCAGGTTCCTTTCTCGCAAATTTTCGAGTAATGTCCAGGACGAAGACAGTTTATACATAATTTGTTTTGTATTACAGAAGTTTTGCACACTGAAAGGGAGAATGCCAGGAATTGCTACAGAAGAGACATTTGGTTGTTGTATTCAAAGCTGCATGACACACTAATACTCTGGGTTCATCTCTGCAGACTGCAGTACTGAACTGTGATTGCGGAGAAAAGTCAGTAATTTCTTGTACGTAGGAACTTCTGTGCTGTTGTGGTAAGTTTCCCAACTTCGTAGAGTCATAGGATCAAGTCTAGAACACAGCATGTAAACCAAGAGAGTTTTACGTAAACGTAAATTTGTCCGTATACGTTAGTTGCGAATTGTTGTGAATAAGACTACGGAACAGTCTTGTTAAGTCATCGTATCACTAATTATAGAGACGTATGTGCTGTGTCAATCATGAACATCATAATATGAACAGTCAAAGTACCGTCGACCTAAAAATGTCATATGACATTTCGGTTTTTTCCGTCTTATTCATTAGCTGTTCATTGTCCCGTAATTAAACAACAGTGTTCACGGGGAACGCTCACCGCTTGAAATGTTCATTCAACACATTCGCACTTGATAGGGGATAGTTTGTCGGTTGCTTTGATCTAAACAATCCGTCTAAATATCATCCATCGTGTATGGATGTGTGAGTGAGAAGGTGGATGTATGTGAGCAGCTACGCTTGAATGCAGAATAAAGAGAGAAGAAGAATGCATACCACCGCAGTTTTAATGTCAAATGATATTAAAACTACAGTCAAAGTAGCCGGAATTAAAGAATGGTTATGAGAACGAATGGTAGAATGGAAATAGCATATTTTCACCGCTCTTCTGGGTACGTTCGACAGAAAGAGAGAATATATGAACGTTCAATTGATTGTCGTGTTTGCGGCTGTGCGTTTATTTCAGAGGTGACTGTTGGAACCCAGCAATGCTTTCTTGGTCACATTCGCAATACATATTGAGCTGTGACTCTCGCGCAAGAGCAGTATGTGATGGTTGAGAGAAATGTCAACCGTTTACAACACTGCTACGGAATGTATCACGGAACGTGACCCAGTCCTTCACGTTACCGCTGAAAGTGGTAAGGGAAACCTCTGGTAGCCTAACACGTGAATATGTTGCTTCTAGCTGAGAAAATTTTTGTTTACAATCACATCTCAGGTCTGTCTTAGTTGATCTCAATCTCAATAGTTGCGCTTTTTAGCACTCAAAAACGATTCTGAAACCGTCGCATCACTTCAAAGTTGGTACTTTCTCGGAGTCAATAAGCTTTTTCTTTCTCGTCTTCGTCGCCTTCAGCGAATTTTTCAGAATCCGCTTCTTCCAATATAATTTCGATCTTGTTACGAACATCGAGAAATTCCCTGTACTCTTCCTGTAATATTTGTAACCGAACATGAATCTGGCGTTGTACCTGTCCGATTCGAATTTCTCCAAGAACTGCTGAACGACGTCTAAACTATTTAGCATCTGTCGTTCCCGCTTCGTAAGTGCTCTCAACTCCGAGCTCATGTCGATTCGTGTGATATTCCGTCCGTGTAATTCAGCTGCAGTTTCTTGTTTCCGGTCTGCGATTTTGATTGTAGTTGCACATAAATGCTTTTTGATTCACTATCCGATCGCGAAATTGAGTCCAGTTTAAATTCAAAAGCAAATTTAATTGTTTTGTATTAACCGATTGTCACGAGTATTCAATTGTTTCTAATTGTTCTTTTCACGCTTCACGCATTTGAATTTATACAAAGTATCCGAAAAACTTGTTCTAAAGATCCGGTTCGAAGGACCGAAATGTTCGCGCGCAACCGTTCTGAATTTTCGGATACTTAAACAGGAAAAACAGATTCAAATTTCAAGTACAAAACATACAAACATAACACTTACACATTTATTCTGCTGACTGCATATTTCACCGTCTTTCTGATCTTCCTGACTAGAATAATTGATTAGACAAGTTGTTCTAGTCAGTAACCACGAATCATCGATCAAAGCAATATCCAAAACCCTGTTCTCCAGAGAGATATTAGATTTGGAGCTATTGCTCAATATGAAACAGACCAAGCGATACTGTGTGAGTAAACAGGTACACAATATCACTTGACTGTTGTTGATCAAGATCACTTGGGATGTTCAATTTCCCTTTCGGCACGAACAGGCATCAATTCATAAAATCCGGAAGGTCACGGCATGGTTTAAAGGATAGGGGCTTCAGATTCTGGACTGATCAGCTTGTTTATCAAATCAAAACCCTGCTAAGTACTTATGAGGAGTGATCGTACGAATAGTAGATGCAGCTTACAAGCAGTATGAGTGATTTGAAGAGCTTAAACGAGCAGTACCCTCTGCGTAGAACGAGATACACACTACAACAAGACGCCGCTTGGTCGAAACCACCCCGAATGGGTTATTTGATCTAATTGAGAACTAAAGATGACCTACGAATTAGAAACTTATTGTAATTCAAGTGAAATTGACGTTAATTTTGTAAAGGAGTGAGAGTTTTTCCATCTGGTTCTATAGTTATGAAACACTGGAATGTTAGTTTTTTGAATGTTTCGCGCCTCGACACAACAATAAAGTTCAAATGACCAGTCTTATAAACTAAGATTGTATTCTACACTATATACTTTAGTTCAACCGACTTCTTACATATCTCTGGAAACTCAGAAAAATGGAGTGGTTCTATAGTGGTATGAAATGCAGTGTAGCATGTATGCATTCATATATAGTCTGTGGAGACTTTTAGATAGTCTGATATATTGATTAGCTCGTGCCATTTGATTTTTACCGATTTGTGCATGAGCAAAAGCACTGTACATTTTGAAATTTAGGTGACCAATCAAAAAACTATGTTTTATTTTCATCCATTGGAAAATTGAAATTCTTATTTGACATTTTTCTTATTAACAGTTTACGTACCGGTTCCATGAAAAACATTCAATGCTCTACTTGTTTCTTACTGTCCAACGATAGATACCTTCTCCACTACATCACATCTCCTTGACACAAAATCGATAATTTTGTTGTTGTTTTATGATATGGAAATCATAGCAATCAATCATCTTCGTTGATATTAAAGTTTCTCGTACATTGTCGTCCATAGAAACTAACATCTGCTAGGATTTTATGATTGATACCTTTGGCTTGATGGACGCACCGAACCTCGGAAAATCGGCATCTGTTTGCGCAGAACTGAATGAATTTAATTACACCATTGTTGCACCACAGTAACAGCTAACACGAACGGCATTTAAAAAAAGAGAATTTTGTTCAATATTTTGAAAACGTTGAAGTCGAGGATGGAATCCAACTATTTTGGAAGGCCAAATAGTAACCACCACAATCGATCGGATATCTCAAAATAGTTGATTACTTTTGGTAAATATATCAACTATTCAAAAAAGTTCGTTACATGCCCTCCGCCAGCGCATTTATAAAACCAATCCTAGATCAATGTATACAGTAATGTATACTGTGTATCGAAATGCGGTTCTTTGAGCGAAACCTAACACCGGAGAAGCAACATTTTCGCTTCGGGCTGGAGTACCTCACCCGAATTGGTCTCTGGGGTGACCGGCGGCGGATATTCCGATATTTCATGGCTGTCACCATGGTACTGACTGTGTTGGTAGGTCCGAAAGCCTTTCTAGGCCCTGGAAAGGAAGGTATGGATTATTTCGCACGAAACATCGCTGAGCTGATTTTTCTGGTGGAGAACCTGATTTCGATCGGAATTTTCGCCACAAGGCGAAAGTCGCTCGAGCAGCTGGTGCGTGTGCTAGGGGAAATCCTGAGCCGGGAGTGGCCCGAGGACATGCAGCAGGAAATCTATCGCTTCAATAAACTCATGGATCGACTTGGTTTGGTCTACGCTTTTTATATCTATCTCTTGGTGGTCATCTTTATTGCCGGTCCAATCGCGTCTACAACGTATCAGATGATTTGTCTCAAGGAGGAAGATCGCACCGACTTCATGTTGGTGTTTGAGATTCAGTAAGTTTCGCTGGATTTTTTTGGAGATGTCGTCATAAACAAAAGCAATCCTCAGGTTCTACTGGCTCAACGTCCGTCACGACGTATGGCATTATTCGGTGTTCATCATCTTCTGCACGTTGGCCGTTTGTTGTTCAGCCTATCAAAATATAATCAAGGGAGCGGTGTTCTTCGTAGCGATCCAGTACGGATCGAAAATATTCGGACTGTTGGCCAGAAGAATCGCTATGACGGCAAAAATGCCAAAAGTTGAGGACCGGCACGACGAACTCCGCGAAATAATAGAGCTGCATAAACTTATACTGGAGTATACAGAACACCTCGAATCTATGATCTGCTTCATTCTGCTGAACCAGCTGCTCAATTGCATTCTTATTTGGTGCCTCATGATGTTCTACATCTCAAATGTATTTGTACAATGGCTATGGAGTGTGGAAGAGTGATATTCATAGATATTTTTTTTAGAATTTCGGAGCAAATGCAGTAAACGTGATAACATTGTTCTTGGTATTGATGAGTGAACTAGTTATTTACTGTGTCAATGGAGAGATTCTTAGTGAAAGGGTAAGAATGGTTAATTTTCCAATGTGATCAACGTGAAAATCGTTACCCTTCAATAGGCATCCCAGATAGCGGAAGCGATGTATTCCTACCCTTGGTACGAGGATCCAATCTTGCTGCAGAGGACCGCTCTTCTGGTGATTGAGAGAGCGCAAAAAACTACGGGAATAACCGCGGCCAAATTCTACTTCGTCAATCTTGAGCGGCTGATAGCGGTAGTGCAGGCGTCCTATTCGTACTATTTGATCTTGAAAGACAATTTATGAATGCACAACACGAATAATAGCACGCATCGCTTTGAACACAGTTTTGTAATTGCTCTAGTTTTTTGGAGTTTTCACTGAAGAAAAAAATCATGCTTTGAAATTTTAATTCACATTGTCACAGCTGCGCCATCTATATTTCAATGAATTTTTGGAAAATAAATTTCTACTTCGATTCACATGCAATGACGATGTTGTTTTTCTTGACGGAAATAATATGAGTGCTCCCAACAGGCAGTAAACAAATTGACATTCACGGCCCATTAGCAATAAAAACCTGAAATGTTCCCCCAGCTGGTGTCCTGTCGTGCTCTCGCTTTTGGAATCCAACCATGACTGCAGGATCCAGATGCCTTGATAATCCCCATTAATCCCCCTATAGGCCGTTGGCAAAGATCGAAGCCGAACAAAGTGTAATTTATCGATATGAAAAAAGTCATATATTCCGGAGCAGCAATGTAGCTGAGGCTTGTGCGTGTATTCCAGGAGTACGGCAAAAAGAGAATTCCCCCAGAATGATGAGTGGTAATTTATGGCTTAATCGACACTTCCATGCCGTGGGAAAGTGAAATTTGATAGCTTGTTCATGTGATATTGGCGTAATGGCGCAATGTTATCTCGCAATGTGTGTTCGTCTGGGATATAGGTGGAAATAAAGTTGGTTTATGAGGATAATTCAAAGTCCATATATTTAATGCCAAAAGAGTGTAAACATTGAAACCAACTATGAGACATTCAACGTATGCATTGAAAAACGGACTAATGGCGATGAAAAAACGCTACAAAAAGTAATTCAATGAAAAAAAAACTTTCTTTAAGGGGGTATTCATATTGTCAGCTGCAAAAGGACCTTATTTTGGGAGCCATATATTACGTCTTACCTCCTTGATGGTAATCGCAATTTCGAGCAAATCGCGTAAAAACGCATAATTACGAGAGAATCGCGCAAAAAATCGTGTAAAAAAAGAATCCAGTGTACTTATAATAGCCAATTAACTTTCGCCTTAACATTGAAATATTATGTGTTTTTTTTTAAATAATGGAGGTATGGAAAAAAGTGACCTTCGAATTTTCAAAGCGAATTCCCATGAAAAACTACCCTATGCAAATCGGACTTCTTTACAAGTTTCGCTCAGCCGTCAAAGGTTTAAGTTTTTTTGAAAACAGAAAAATTGCCCTAAAGTAAAGGAAATTTCGTTTTCGAAAAACAAAATTTGATACCAGATGTCTTCAAATTGCATGAAACGTCGAGATCCATTGTCATCTAGAATTTTTTTTGTCAAAAATCGACTCTCTGGGGCAGTTTTTTTCTGAATACGAGGCAAAACTAATGATTTTTCGGTATCAATGAAAATCGTCATATCGATTTTTCATACGGGACTTCCTGCTAAATGTTGATTTGCACTAGAAAATACCATATGCAAACTATTAGCTCATCCGGACTTCATTTACTATTGTCGCAGATGTCAAAATTTAGGTTTTCTGAAAATCGCCCAAGGGAAGAGTAAAGGAAATCGGGGGTTAAAAAAATTTTTTGAAGCCAAATGTCTTAGAATTGCATGAAACGACGAGATTTACATTGGGTAATGATAGCTTAGATTATTAGCCACCACACATACCATCAATTTCATTCAAACTGTCAAAACAGTTTCTTATACTAACTTATATCCTTTAAACGGGCAAGATGAAATAGAATCCATAACCACATTCTAACATGGACGCGAGGAACTCGTCACTTTTTGATTTTTTTATCGATGTTCAAAAATGTGTACAAATATTAGGTGTACCGGTAAGTTTCTTCGGTTTTACAACAGATTTTTTTTTTTTATTTAAATCGTTTATTTTTACAGGCTCAGTTACATAGGTTTAAAGGAGCCGAACTCCTTACTGTATTGTTACTAGTATATATATACATTTTTCCTTAATTCTAATGTTAATAATATAGGAAACCGATTACTCGCGGTCGACTCGAGTTTAGAAGGGTGACATATTTTCTTCAGGAAAAGGAGGGGATATGAGGATATGTTGACAATGATCACACTCACACTCTCAATCACACTCATCACACTCAATTCTTAAACCTATCTTATATCTAATATGTATTTACATTTCATCTTATTCTTAAGAAGGGATCCGATCTCTCACAAAGGAAAAGGAAAAGGAAAAACTAAGGGTATAAGGACAATCACACACGAATATCGATAGCTTTAAGGAAAACATATATTTGGGACATGTAATCAAGGTCTAACCGAGCCAACACGTCTCTCACCGGCATCATGGGCTGCCTTCCTCGGGCCCGAAGGGTGACTACTAAATTCGATCTGGCGACAAGATACAGCTCGCACGACCAAACAACGTGCTCGATGTCGTGGTAACCTTGGCCACAAACACAAAGATTGTTGTCGGCGAGATTAATACGAAAGAGTAGCGCATCTAACGAACAGTGATTGGACATGAGTCGGGAGAAGGTGCGAATAAAGTCCCGACTCAAGTCCAGACTTTTGAACCATGGTTTGAGGCTAACCTTAGGGATAATCGAGTGGAGCCACCGGCCCAATTCATCTTCGTTCCATTTGCGTTACCAGTTAACTATGGTATTTTTGCGGACTAAAGAATAAAATTCATTGAAGGCGATTTGACGCTGATAAATATCGCCTTCAATTGCACCTACCTTTGCTAATGAGTCAGCACTCTCATAACCCAGAATTGAGCAATGTGAAGGGACCCAGACAAAGGTAATGACATAACAGCGTCTGGATAAAGCACTCAAAATTTCTCGTATTCTCTTAAGTTTTTACAACAGATGGCGTAACTTGATTATTATTCCAGTGAATCAAATTTCCAGACATTCGTTGGAAAGCTACTGTCATTGCGCGTCCTTTTCAGTATATGTTTAAAAGTTGAAGTGAAAACAACATAGCTTTTTGCCACTTCGAATATGTTGA
This sequence comes from Toxorhynchites rutilus septentrionalis, assembly GCF_029784135.1. Classification (NCBI taxonomy): domain Eukaryota; kingdom Metazoa; phylum Arthropoda; class Insecta; order Diptera; family Culicidae; genus Toxorhynchites; species Toxorhynchites rutilus. Next base: position 301,416,216 of record NC_073746.1, on the reverse strand, counting down.
ATTTCGTACCAAAGAGAGTGTTTTTGCGGGGAGTGTTACTTAATTACTCCAATATGAAGAAAAAAGCTGCTGAAAGTCATCGCATTTCGATGGAGGTTTATGGTGACCATGCTCCAACTGAGCGAACGTGTCAGACGTGGTTTGCACAATTTGAAAGTGGTAATTTTGACTTGGAAGACGAAGAACGTTCCGGACCGCCAAAAAAGTTTGGAGATGAAGAATGGGAGGCTTTACTCGTTCCAGATCCGCCACAAACGCAACAAGAACTTGCAGATACCCTTGGAATAGCTCAGTAAACCATATTCGATCGTTTAAAAGTAATGGGAATGATCCGAAATATAGGATATTGGGTGCCGAATGAATTGAAGCCACGAGACGTCGAACGCCATTTTTTCACGAGCGAACAACTGCTCCAACGGCATAAAGGAAAGGGTTTTTAAAATCCAATCGTTACTGGCGATGAAAAGTGGGTCCATTACGACAATCCTAAACGTCGGGCAACGTATGGATAACCCGGCCATGCATCAACATAGACGGCCGCGCGGAATATTCACGGCCAGAAGGTTATGCTGTCTATTTGGTGGGACCAGCTGGGTGTGGTGTACTATGAGCTGCTAAAACCGAATGAAACCATTACGGAGGACCTCTACCGATGACAATTGATGCGTTTGAGCCGTGTATGAAGGAAAAACGGCCACAATACGAGCAAAGATACGATAAAGTTTTTTTTTGGCAGCACGACAATGCTCGGCCGCATGTCGCGAAACCGGTCAAAACATACTTGGAAACGCTGAAATGGGAGGTCCTATTCCACCCGCCGCATTCTCCAGACATTGCTGAGTCCGATTACTACAAAACTTTAGTGTTCTGCATTAGGTTGGGTTGACCGATCCGGGGGTTTATTTGGGAGAATTGGAGCCCCATCTGTTTTGTTGAAATTATGGTCAGGTTTTTTGCTTGTTCCAGTGTCCATGCTCGTTTTGGATCTGGCGTGATGGGGAGGTTTGAAGAAACTCACCTTTCTCACATGACGTAGTTGAAGTTCCTACTTGTTTTGCGATTGCCTTTAAGTTTGAACCGCTTGGGCCAGGAACAGCCAGATTGTAAAGTTCCTTGTTTTTCGGAGACACTTCTCGAGGAAACTTCGATTTATCAGAAACCCTGCTGATGACTTTTCGAGCATATTGTGGCTCCTCAAGTATGGAATCACTGGGCTCTGAAGACTTCAGATTACCTGAGTTTTTGGAGTTATGAAGTTTCTCGTTTCTTGACACCAGATTTCCTTCGAGCACACTGGAGTTTTTTTGAGTTGTGGTTTGGCGCTGGTTTGGATTAGTTTTCCTCAGCTTAGTTTCGCTAAATCGGAAATTTATTTTGAAGTGGTTGATTACAAGTTGACGCATTGAAGCTTCGTCGACTGTTAGCGTCCAATCCGCGTGGATTTCATTAAGATTGGATCTCTTGAGTATTCGTCATTTATCGGTGGAGAGATTTTCGTTTTGGCTCTCAATGAGGCTTTTGAGTCTCTCGTCGCTGTATGTTGCACTTTGTGGACAAAAGGCATGATGAATCTCTGGACTCGGAATATTTTTTGCGTCTAGAGCGACCAGTGTTATGTTATCTTCTAGGGTTATCATGGGAACCACTTTCTTCAACCATTCCGAAGTTTGATGATCTTTACAGGAAAGGATTAGATAACCCGACTTATAAAGGGTGTGTCAAATCAAATTGCATCACGGAAAAAACGCTGTAGAAATTCGCCCAGTAGACCGATCCTTTTGAAAATTTTAGACAGTAAAATAAAAACTATTAAACAACTTTTGGCATTTTCTTTTTATTCATACTTCGAGCCCAAGCCCGTATGCTCGCACCTTCCTCTTTACCCCGTCCATAAGGTTCTGTACAACGTCAGGTTGTAGTTTTTTTTGAACAGAAATCCATTTTCTCTTGAAGTCCGCCTCCGATTTGACAACTTTTGGGTTCTTCCGGAGGGCCTGCTTCATAATCGCCCAATATTTCTCTATTGGGCGAAGCTCCGGCACGTTGGCACGAAGGTGACCCCGTTGGCTTCGTACCACTCCAACACGTCCTTTGAATAGTGGCACGAAGCGAGATCCGGCCAGAAGATGGTCGGGCCCTCGTGCTGCTTCAATAGTGGTAGTGAGCGCTTCTGTAGGCACTCCTTAAGGTAAACCTGCCCGTTTACTGTGCCGGTCATCACGAAGGGGGCGCTCCGCTTTCCGCAAGAGCAGATCGCTTGCCACACCATGTACTTTTTGGCAAACTTGGATAGTTTCTGCTTGCGAATCTCCCCCGGAACGCTGAATTTGTCCTCTGCGGAGAAGAACAACAGGTCCGGCAGCTGACGAAAGTCCGCTTTGACGTAGGTTTCGTCGTCCATTACCGTCCATTACTTCCGGGCTCGCGTCTTCCCCACCATGCTTTGCTCTTCGTCGCGGTTAGGAGCCTTCTGAACCTTGTATGTACGCAGGCCCTCCCGCTGCTTGGTCCGCTGGACGAATGAACTTGACAAATTCAGCTTATTGGCGACATCCCGGACCGAACTTCTCGGATCACGTCTAAACTGCTTAACTACGCGCTTGTGATCTTTTTCACTGACGGAGCATCCATTTTTGCCGTTCTTCACCTTCCGGTCGATGGTTAGGTTCTCGAAGTATCGTTTTAGTACTCTGCTGACCGTGGATTGGACGATTCCCAGCATCTTACCGATGTCCCGATGTGACAACTCCGGATTCTCGAAATGAGTGCACAGGATTAATTCACGACGCTCTTTTTCGTTCGACGACATTTTTCCAAATTTACGAAAAATTGACAGTGAAGCATGGCCAACGTGATCTATACACTCTTATCTGATTATAAGCGAAAGCTGAAGATGTAATTCCTAAAAATTTAATTTCTACAGCGTTTTTTCCGTGATGCAATTTGATGTGACACACCCTTTATGAGCAGTTGAAAAACTTGGGTTTCACCGGTTCATTTGTTTGTTGCTCTATTGCAGTGAGTAGAGTATTCTGAATGGAATCTAGTTGAGCTGTAGTCAGTTCAGTGTTGGGATAGTTCTCCGGGAGAATACCAACTTTGATCTGTTCTAAGGCTTCTTTGAAGGACATGCCAGATTCGATAGTGGTTTTTGTGGTATTGTTTTGAAGAGTGTTATATGCCACTTTTTTCTGCTCATTCTGCCCCGCTCTTTGTCAGGGGTAGAGTTTTTGCTTCGATTTTTTAGGAATCGGTTTTCATCACTACTAGATAGCCCCGATCCTCAGGGGCGTTTTGTTGGCCCAGAGATATGATGACTCAGTGCTTGCAGCCCAGCTGCGATCAAGTTCTTCAGTTTTCTTCTCTGACCCTTGGTGAGGTCCTTTTTCCACGAAGAGTGGACCTCGACTGAATCTACAACTTTAGATTCAGTTTTTATAGTGACGCTACAATCGTCACTATCTTCCTCTAGCGACTCACAACGAGTCGGAGTATTGAGGATGGAAGAGGAGCATGACTGAACATCCACAGGTGCGTCATTCAGTACTTCATTCTTTTCAACACTCATAGAGTCGATCTCTATGGAGTTTTTTTTTCCGACAGAGAGAGGCTGCGGGAACCCGAAGTTTTTTTATTGTTATCATTTTGATTAGCCCCTCGAGTCTCGCGGTAAAACAAAGTCCGTTGCATCAGTGACCGGCTTAATGCAGCAAGGGCAGACGATACTGTGGAGGGTGCCCTGGTGCTCCACAGGCTCCGTTATCGGCAGGGTTTAGACCCCCGCTTCACACCTTGGATTAGGGATTTATCCATTACTTTCTTTCCATAATAACCATGGATAACAGCTATTACAACCATCCTCCTTTACTGGGACTTTGGACCCACTGCTCTGGTTCTCAATAATTTCAGGTTCTTATTCGGACATGCTATTATTGGGATCCGTCATTCGCAGGCGGAGTTTGGGTTGTAATTACGTTATAGCCAGATGATCTCTATCAACGTTTCAACGATTAACTTTTCGTGCCATCAAATAATTGGGGAGAATAGAGTAAAACCATCCAAGATTATTCCAAGGTCATCCTTCCATTGATTCTGGTGACTGATAAATGCCTATTATCGGCAAATGGCTAACAATTCATAATACGCATTGACTCAGATTGTGAGCTAACGCCCGAATTGTAGGCAAAAAGAATGGTTAGTATAATCAATTAACCATTTTAATCGTCAAATTGTTTTTTTTTTAAATATATGCACTGTTCATGTTTTAAGAAAAAAAAGTTGAATAAATTTCTTGTTTAATGGTATACAACGTAACATATATCGCAATAACGATTTTGCGTGATATGCGTTTGAAATCCCTCAATGAATCGTTACATGCTACATTTTCAATTTCCTAGAGTGACTCCTCATATAGTCCAACGTCAAAAAAAGTAACGATGAATCCAGAAAATTATCGTTATTCGGAACGAAAACAGACATTTTTTATTCGCTGAATAGCCAAGTTACTTTTTTCAGAATGACACCAATATATTTTCTAAGTTTAATATCAAATGAAAAAAAAAACAAAAAATGCACATGACAAGGTAAATTCTAAGAGAAAAAAATAATTTCTAGCAATTTAATTAATCTCAAATTGGAGAATTTGAACGATTTTTTTTTGCATGAATATAGCTTAGAATAGAATGTGGTGTCGCATATTTTCAAAAGCCGGTGTTTTTTTTTCGCGAGAGTTATGTCACAAACAGTTATGTCTGGGTGTGAATATTTTCAGTTTGTCGGTTCTGGGTTAATTCAGTGGTTGGAAGTTGTTATTAATATAGGAAAATAGTTCATAGGACAGTAACTCGAAGCTGAAGTAAAAGAGGGGAGAATGAAAATCCTAAACGGGACATTCATAAACTCACAATTCGAAACATCGAACCATTCTATATGCATTTGTCCTAATTATTATATATTTTTGGTCATAAAGCATAACGATTGATTCGTAATTCTGTCTAAACTACCGTTCAACTGACGAGTAGATTTTGCTTCGCAGCATGGCGCTATTACGTCAAATAAAACCATCAAACAAGTATTAAATTTCACTTCCAGCCGGTACGGAAGTGTCGATTAAGTCATAAATTACCGTTTATCATCCTGGCAGAATTTTATATTTTGCCATCTTCCTGGAAAACACACAAACCCTCACACCCACAAACATATATACGTCATTGCGTAAACTGTGCTTCCAGCTATTCAGAATATATGACTTCTCTCATATCCATAAATTACACTTCGTTCGGCTTCGATCTTTACCAACGGCCTATATGAGGGGGGTTTAATGGAGATTATCGAGGCAGTTGGATCCGGCAGTCATGGCTGAATTTCGAGAGGCAGTGAGCCCGACAGGACACCAGCTGGGAGAACATTGCAGATTTTTATTGCTAATGGGCCGTGAATGTCAATGGGAATTTGTTTACTGCCGCATGGGTGGAGTTGTTTTTCGAGAGAACACGTAAAAATTAAGTTTTATTCGGTATGCATGATTAATTAACTAAAGCCATGGTGACTAGGAATTCTGGATACAATAAGTTTTCCGCGCAGTATTTCATTCAGAAATTATCTTTCAAGATCAAACAGTACGAATAGGAGGCGTATACGAGGTCAATTGGCCGGGGTTGTTCCCATTGCGTTTTGCGCTCCTCAATCAACAGCAGGGCACTCTTCTGCATGGATCGTTATACCAAGGGTAGGAGTACATTACATCTGAAACTTGGTTTTTACATTTTTACCAAAGATATTTCCATTGACATAGTCGATAACCATAACTCAGATTATCTAGAGATAATCAGGAATTTTGTTGCAAAGAAGGCTGATTAAGTAGAAACAAATTCGTGACGTGTGTCGACAAAACAATGTACATAATAGTGTAACATTCCGTGACAAAGATGATCTCGAGTCTGGAAGCCAAGTCTTAAGCACCAATTTTGTTTTTAAAGTCGAAGACCATCTGTAGACAATAATTTAAGCTTAAGGATATGTCCCGTTATAAATGAAGATAAAGCAAGAGGAGGTCTCATTGCTCACTACATTGTAACGATTTTGTTAATTATTCATTTGGGAACAAATGTAACGTTAACGTGTGTACAAATCCTGCACGGTATGATCTTGCAAAAATTGATTGTCAACTATGACTTGTTAACCTCTTTACCATCTGTAGGCAGAACTCTGTGTAAAGACACTGGGTAGCAAATGGCCCATGGTCCATCAAGAATTACGGTTCAAGATACAATGTAAGCGCAGCTGTGATACAGCAGAAGAAGGCTTCATGCCTAACTACATTGTAACAATTTTGTTGATTATTTATTTGGGAACAAATATAATGTGAACGCGTATACTGCTCTTATCTGGAATGATCTCGCAGATATACCATGACTTGTTAACGTTTTCTCCCCAATGACAGTCGAGATAACTGAGCAACTGCTGGTAGAAATACTCCAGACGGTCTTCGTACATCCGCAGTATCGGCAGAAATATCTACGCCATGCAGTTATTCAAGAAACGCTCCAATCCTCCGGAACATCGCTCCCTCCGGTTCCAGTTAGCACTCCTCCGATCCCTCGGACTTTGGGGTAACCGTCGGCAGATGTACAAGTACGGTTTCCTTGTGTTCAACATAGTGGCTTTGATTATTCTACCGAAAGTAGTCTTCGGTGCCGGGAAGGAAGGTTTCGACACTTTTGTGAGGAATGTGGCCGAGTTGATATTCGAAATCGAAAATAGCGTCTCGGTTGCAATTTTTGTCCTCAGGCGGGATCGGTTCGAGCGATTGGTGGCAGTGCTGGAGAACATGTTGAACCGCGACTGGCCGGAGGAATTGAACAAGGACATAGACGAGTTCACGGCACAGAGGGACAAGTTTGGCCGGCACTATTGCTTTTACATACTGGTTCTGGCGATTTTCTTCACACTTGCACCAATCGTGTGCAGTGTAGTGCAACTGCTTTCCGTTGATACGGAGAACGACTTTTTTCTTGGTTTCGAGTTGGAGTGAGTAACGAGCTAGAATATTACCAGATTCAATTTTTGTCAAGAAAAATAATCATTTCAGCTTTTACTGGCTCAACGTTCGTACCAATTTTGGTCATTATATATTCTACATGTTGACTTTCTACATAAGTAGTGTGGTTAGCTCCGCTCTTCATAACACGCTGAAAGGAGCGGTATTTGTGGTTTTGATCCAATATGGGGCGAAGGTCTTCGACCTGGTGTCGAAACGCATCGATCTAGCGACTAAAATTGAGAACCAGGACGACCGTATTAAGGAGTTAGGCGAAATAGTGGAGCTGCATTGTCTTGCTCTGGAATATGTTGACAATCTGGAAGCCACTCTTTGCTTTGTTTTGATGAACCAGATATTGTTTTGTATCCTGATGTGGTGCTTGAGTATGCTATACATGTCGGATGTGAGTATCTATTCCATTGCGGATCTTCACTATATTTGAATGCATTGTTTCCTCAGAACTTTGGCCCAAACGTTGGAAACGTGTTGATACTGTTTTCGGTTCTTTTGTATGAAATAACTGTGTACTGTATCAACGGGACGAATTTGAGTGAGAAGGTAAAACGATTGGTCTTAGATGCAATGGATGTTCATAATTTTCTCTTCAGGCAGCTCAGGTGGCAGATGCTATATACAGCTTCCCCTGGTACGACGAGAAGACATCCGTGCAGAAGAGCGCTATCCTTATCATTCAGAGGGCCCAGAAGCCGACCGGAATCACGGCAGCCAAATTCTATTATATCAATGTTGAAAGACTGTCCATTATCGTTCAGGCATCATTCTCGTACTATCTTATTCTGAAGGAGCGCTTTTAAAAAATTAGAACGGACACTCTCATAGACATTAACGAACGCTTCAATGCACACGGTACATGACAAAAAACCCACACTTATTGTTCCTTATAAAATCATACACGTTGATTTTGACAGTCGCATGAAGCGTTACTGTCACACCACTCAAGCATTGACAATTGTTCCTGAATACATGCAACATATTTTCAATAGGAAGCGTTTGTGTAGATTTTGCGTGTTAAAAATAAATGCGAAGTGAAAAATAAAACATTGCATTTTTGTTTCATATTGAATTGTATTCAATTTAAATCGATTGTCGTGTAGAAGTCAAAATTAAAAAGATCACATTTTTTATCCAACACGATATTCGTTTTCTATCTTCTATATATATATATATATATATATATATATATATATATATATATATATATATATATATATATATATATATATATATATATATATATATATATATATATATATATATATGGATATATATATATATATATATATATATATATATATATATATATATATATATATATATATATATATATATATATATATATCTATATATATAAAAATGGAGTGATGTCTGTCTGTCTGTCTGATTCTTAGAGACTCGGAAACTACTGAACCGATCGACATGAAAATTGGTATGTAGGGGTTTTTGGGGCCGGGGAAGGTTTTCGTGATATTTTGAGACCCCTCCCCCCTCTCTAAGGGGGGACTGCCATACAAATGAAACACAAATTTCTGCATTACTCGGAAAATAACCAAGCAAACGAAACCAAAGTTGGCATGTGAAAGTTTTAGGGTGCAATAAATGTTCTATGATGGTTAGACAGTCCTTCCCCCACTCAAAGGGGGGGCTGCCATACAAATGAAACACAAATTTCTGCATTACTCGAGAATTAATCAAGCAAATGAAACCAAATTTGGCATGTGGAGGTTTTAGGATGCAATAAATGTTTCTATGGTGATAAGATACTCCTTCCCCCTCTCTTAGAGGGGGCTGCCATACAAATGAAACACAATTTTTTGCATTACTCGGAAATTAATCAATCAAACGAAACCAAAGTTGGCATGTGAAAGTTTTAGGGTGCAATAAATGTTTCTATCATGGTTAGACAGTCCTTCCCCCACTCAAAGGGGGGGCTGCCATACAAATGAAACACAAATTTCTGCATTACTCGAGAATTAATCAAGCAAATGAAACCAAATTTGGCATGTGGAGGTTTTAGGATGCAATAAATGTTTCTATGGTGTTAAGATACTCCTTCCCCCTCTCTTAGAGGGGGCTGCCGTACAAATGAAACACAAATTTTTGCATTACCCGAGAATTAATCAAGCAAATTAAACCAAATTAGGCATATGGAAACTTTAGGGTGCAATGAATGTTTCTATGGTGTTAGATACCCCTCCCCCCTCTCTTAGGGGTGGCTGCCATACAAATAAAACACAAATTTCTGCATTACTCGAGAATTAATCAAGTAAATGGGCGGGACGAAGTTTGCCGGGTTAGCTAGTATATATATATATATATATATATATATATATATATATATATATATATATATATGCCATACAAATGAAACACAAACTACAGTGGGCACACAAACACAAACCTTTGTATAACTCGAGAACTGATCAAGCACAATTTGGGATGTGAGAGTTTTTGGGTATGAGAAATGTTTCTATGATGGTATGACACCCCTTCCTCCTTTGGAATGGAGAGGGGGCCTCATAAAAATATTACTCCCACATCAACCAAAATATTCCGACCAAACATGACAAGTGATAATTTTCGGAAAATACAGAAGGAACAAGAGAAAATTCTGAAAATTAAATTCCCATATGTTCTACAATTACATAGTGACAAGTGCTGTTATTCCATTTGATGTTTGTGCTAGCGAAATTGATCTTTGAATTTCGCTAGCGTTAATGTGATGAAACGCACTCCTATATCTTCTTCTGTCTATACCAATTAAAAAGTATCGCCGGATGTGTTGATAAGAGCAGAACTCGAGGGAGGAATTGTCCGATTTAGAGCTGTCTTTATTCTATCATATTTTCTGTATAAAACATTTATTCCAAGTAACTGAGAAACATGTTATTTGCAAGTGGTTGAAAAATCTTGAACAAGAATTGTGTCTGAAAATAATCTGATATTACAATGATGAGTTTTGGTAGAAATACTAGGAATTTTATAGTAAAAGGTAAATTCCACGGGGTCGATTAGAAGATCAATCAATGAACAGTTCTGCCATTGGATCCATGAACTTGCTCAAAGTAAGAATGTAAGAATGTTTGAAGTTATTGATAACGAAAAAACAAATTTTGGGCGGGACGAAGCTTGCCGGGTCAGCTAGTACGATATAAAAAAACCCATTTTGCTCGACCCAGTGGCTGTTCGGAGGAGCGAGTGCAGTAGGTAGAAATCGCACACAACAGAGGGACAGCTCGGTTTCCATTTATCCAGTTACGGTATGGGGAAATAATTGATGAGCTGGGCAACAAGTTGTGATTGGCTACGCGACCACAGCTCTTTCATGTTTAATGAATGATCATTTTCGTTCCTTTTCCAATCAATCCAAAGCGGACACGCTGGGAAGCATTGCACATTGCCTCACATTCGTGGAGAACATGTCCTCTCACTGGTCATTTGCATCGTGCATGGTTTGATGCATTTCTTTAATCAAAATTTACTTTTTTATTTTTTTATTAGACGTTATGACATTCGTAGGCTCTATTTGGTATATTTCACTTTTATCTTATTTTTTCCTACTCCATTCCTTACAATTTATCAAATTCAGAGCATAATCTAAATTTGATAAATTGTAAGGTTGTTTAAAATATATAGTTCTTTTTTATAAAAAATGTTCAATATTTGCCATGGTAAAGATGGTAAAGTATGAACAGTGAGTTTTTCCTCTATATTGTTTGAAATGTGCCATTTAATACAGAATCCTAGAACAGCTTCAAAAAGAACTGCGTGCACCACTCTTTTCTGTGGTAATCAGTCTCCTCAAATTATCCTCACTAAGCTCAATTGTTTAGATTTTCTGACAGCTTTGCATTGGAAATTTATATATTCCAAACGGAAATCAAAATGTGAGATCTAGACAACAAGTGAATATGAGCAGATGAACTTTTGTTCTTCAAAATGTTTTCAATGTTTTATTTAAAAAACAATAATTATACAGGGGAGCTTCGATATAACGAACCCTCGTTATTAAGTACCCTCGATATAACGTCACTCGAAAACACGTACATTTTACCTCAATTTTCAATATGTGAAAATGCACCTCAGAATCGATACTTAGAGTTTCATAAACAATTAATCAGATAATCCTGCCAATCTTACAGGTTCACAGATGGCATTTAGTGGCCTTTGCATGTTTCAAAATATGTAAACACTTGTATTAAGGTGCGAATTGTTATTTCAAAATTCAATATTTATATAATGTTTCATGGTCAGTTTCATGGTCAGATGTTGGTAGCACTGGATTGTTCATGATATAAATATTGATTTAAGTTTAATATCAATGTGAAATGTATTCGATGAAAATGGCTTCGAAAGTTCGAAAAGACTTTTCTGGGGGAAAAGCGATCTTTGGATTGCTTTTTCGGGAATTTTGAGGATGCGTTTCAAAAAAAGTTGATTAAGTCAATTATGCGGAAGTACAACATCAGATAGCGTTCGAAAGATAGCAACATTAAACGTGCCAGGAAAGACATGTTTTTATTCGTCAATTGTTTTGCAGCAAACCGGAAACGTTTCAAAAAGACCTAGCATTTGGAGGTAGACGCTGCACGCTTGTTTCCTCAAAAACGCTGCGGTTACTGCAAAGATTCATTCTAAAATGGTAGTATGGGGTGATTACGGGTACGTTGACAAATTCATCAGGCGGTATGGCTTACGCCTACTTATGATAAACCGGGACTAAGTTTCCTAGTTGTATTTGGGTTATTAACAAGTATGTGGAAGAGTTCTCTGTGGAAATGTGGAGCCCCAGTTTCTAAGCATGTCAAATATTTAACGCACACTTGAGCGGCTTACGCTTTTAAGTCATTCCATCGACAGAGACTCGTTAAATGCTCCTCAGATAAAAGTGAACAAGAAGCGCTTTATGTTGCCGTTTGTAAACATAGATGTAAGTAGTAAGCTTCCACACATGTTAATTGAAAAGTTCAACAATAATCGGATTTTGTAATAACCTTAACGATCTGCCTGTTTACGACAAAGCATCGACAAATCCGCGGATGATGCGAGATTTGTTCAAGGGCTGGTTTTTCGATCACCTTGTCTCTCGGATGATACATTTTTTGAAGCCTGATTAAGCCATCCTTAAAGCCGTTCTTGTTCTCGACAAACTCTCGGAACTTTACAGCGCAGAGAAACTACGAACGAGAAATGGAGCCATATTTTTAGGTTTTGTCTCACAACTCCACCAACCGATCCGTATTACAAGAAAGTCTGAAGAGCGAATGAAATCAACCAACTTGATATAAATGATGAAGAAATCCGATATACACTGGATTCTTTTTTTACGCGATTTGCTCGAAATAACGTGGTTCAGGAACTTGGTTTGGAACTTTTCTGCGTGCCCATGCGGAAACGCACACGCACAAATACACGCGCACCCTGGGGGTCACTCTATGATGATAACCGTTCCTCAATCATCTACGATCTATGCGATAATTTCAATTTGTCAATTTTGAACACTGGCGAAGCTACAAGAGTACCCAAACCCCCTGCAAGAGAAACTATATTGGACTTGTCACTCTGTTCGTCCGCTTTATCGTTAGATTGTATGTGGGAAGTAATCCAAGATCCTCACGGTAGCGATCACTTACCAATCCTTGTTTCTATTGCCAATGAGATGTGCCCACAGAAATGGGTCGAAGTTGTATACGATCTTACCCATAATATTGACTGGTAGAAATTTGGTAGTATTATATCAGAGAGCATCAATTCAACTCCTGAACTTCCACCTCTCGAAGAATATGATTTCATTGCTAGTTTGATTTACCACACTGCCATTCAAGCTCAAACGAAACGTTTCCCTGGTTCAAAACTTTGCCGACGCCCTGATGCTCCTTGGCGAAACAAAGAGTGTACGGATGCTTATTTCAAAAAATCCTCTGCTTTCAAAAATTTTCGCAAAAATGGCTCAATGGAAAATTTCGATAAGTATGAACTTTTGGAGACCAAATTCAACAATCTTATTCGAGCGGAAAAAACGCAGTTACTGGCGACGATATGTCAATGGTTTGTCAAGGGAAACATCTATGAGTACCCTATGGAACACAGTCAGGTATTTGCGAAACAAAAACCATACAAACGAAAACAAAGAGTATTCCGACCGATGGATTCTTGATTTTGCCAAAAAAGTATGTCCAGATTTTGTCCCTGCAGAAGACGTATCTCGTAATACATCGTCTTCCAATAGTAATAACGAGCCATTAGGCCGTATGAATAAAAACAAAATTCACCTTTACTTTACTTCATTCGAGCAGTCGAGCAGTGAGATTAAGTTTTTACTACGTTTGGTATGAATAAAAGAAACAACAAAGTATTTACTTTTCGAAAATGGATGTTTAGCTGATTTCGTATGAATAAAACAGTATTCACCAAGTATTTACTTCGTTATTATCAAGTATGCTCATGAGCATACTTTGGATCTGAAAACACTATCATTCGTTTTGATGTCATATCCGATTTATGTTTAATGCTGTTATCTTGCGCTTGAAGCTAAACAAGTTAACGATCCGCATTGATGGCATTGAGCTTCGTTTACTAGTTTAGGGGAGCGTAAAAAAATTGATTGATTTTCAGGCAAAATGAACACGTTTTTAAAATTTAAATTATGAATGATAAATAACCTTTCCGTACCAATTTGAAAAAACACTTTTGTTTGCAGGTGGTGAAAAAAATTTGTACGAATATTGTTTTTGAAGACAACTTTATATTATAGTGAAAAGTTTCAGTAATGATGTTGGAAATGTATAGACAAAGGGTTAAATAAAAGTCGGAAAAAAGTGTTTTAAGTGATTAAATAACATGATGTGAACATTTTCATTCAAATCTGAAAACTGGCTTCGTGTCTTCTAATAGGTATTACACTAACGAGATAGGGACCCAAACTATGGTCCCTAATTGTAAGTCGCCACCAGACGTCGACACTATTCCTTTTTCATCGCGAATTCACGCTTTGTCCAAAAAAAAAAACGTTTTGAAACGAAACCCAAACAATCAGTTGATAGATGTTTGACAAAGTAAAAACTATGCTCGAATTCGAAAATCAAATTAGTAAAGTAAACTTTTATTCATACGGATTCAAGTAAATACTAGGTAAGTTTACTTTATTTGGAAACGGGCAGAATAAGTAAATACTTTTTTTTATTCATACGACCTATTGTTTTCAATGACTGAATTCTCATTTGCACTTCTTTCGTGCAATAATTGAGCTCCTGGTTCCGATGGAATCAAATTTAATCTTTTATAGAACCTTTCAAACGTCGCTAAGAATCGTTCATTAAGGTTTTTCAATAAGTTTATTGAGCAAAATATTGTCCCTATCGAGTGGAGACAACTGAAAGTAGTAGCCATTCAAGAACCGAATAAGCCAGCTTCCCGCCATAACTCATACAGACCTATAGCCATGCTATAATGCATCCGTAAATTATTGGAAAAAATGATACTCCGACGTTTAGACGAATGGGTCGAAACGAATACCTTTTTATCAGATACGCAGTTCGGTTTTCGCAAGGGCAAAGGGACAAATGATTGTCTCGCGCTACTTGCTTCCGAAATTCAGACGACCTTTGGTAATGAAAAACAGATGGCTTCTGCTCTCTTAGACATTAAAGGGGCGTTAGTCTCAGTATCTATAAGAATTTTCACCAATTTTAAACAATTTTCTGTTTAATCTGTTTTCCGAAAAGCACATGCTCTTTTCTCATGGAAATTGTGCTGTTTCTAGGACTAGCTTCATATGTCTCCCTCAAGGTTCATGCTTAAGTCCTCTTCTGTATAACTTCTATATTAGTGATATAGATGATCATCTTGCAGATGGATGTCCTCGGAGGCAACTGGCAGATGATAGTGTTGTATCCATAACAGGTACTAAAACTATTGATTTGCAAAGACCGCTGCAAATTTCCTTAAATAATTTATCTATATGGGCTGTGAAGCTAGGTATTGAATCCTCAAGCGAGAAAACAGAAATGGTTGTATTTTCTAGGAAGCACTAACCTCCCGAACTTCTGCTTCAATTGCTCAACAGAACCATCGTTCAATCCACAAGCTTCAAATACCTTGGAGTTTGGTTTGTACATGGGGAGAACATATTACGTATCTGAATAAAAAATGTCAACAGAGAACAAATTTTCTCCGGACAGTTACTGGAACAAGGTGGGGTGCTCATCCAGAAGACCTAACACGGCTGTACAAAACTACAATACTGTCAGTCATGGATTATTGTTCGTTTTGTTTCCGATCTGCTGCTGAAACCCACATCATTAAACTGGGGAGGATACAGTATAGTTGCTTGTGTTTAGTCTTAGGGTGCATCGAATCCGCACACACAACATGAGTCTTGAAGTCCTGGCAGGTGTTTTACTATTGCAGGTTCGGTTTTGGGAACTGTCCTATCACTTCTTAATCCGAAGCGAAATCATGAACCCATTAGTAATTAAGAATTGTAAGAAGCTTCTCGAATTGAACCAACGGTCGAGATCCATGGATCTGTACTCTCATTACATTTCTCAAGAAATAGGGATCTTCAATAATGTTAGGTTTCCGAATTTTTGCAGATCTTCCGTTGATTTCGATCGTTCTATGAAGGACGAAACTCGAGACATTTCAGATCATCTTCAATCATCGTTAATCCCTAATATTTTCGTTTCAAAATATAACCATATCAATTCTTCAAGAATGTGTTTCACTGGTGGTTCAAGAATCAACAGATCCACTGGTTTTGGTATCTTTAATGAACATTACACTAGCTTCCATAAGCTTGAAAACCCTTGTACAGTGTATGTTGCTGAACTGGCTGCAATATATCATGCAATTAAGACCGTTGAGTCCTTACCACCTGATAACTATTTTATTTTCTCGTATATTCTTAGCAATATATAAGCCATTCAATCCTTGAAACAACAGACGAAAGCATTATATTTTTTTTTATCAAAATTAGGGATGCATTGAATTCTTTTGTTGATAAAAGTATTCGAATCACTTTCATTTGGCTTCCTTCCCATTGCTCTATACCTGGTAATGAGAAAGTGGATACACTCGCAAAGATGGGTAGTATGCCGGGCACAGTTTTTGAAAGACAAATAGCGTATCGGGAATTCTTCTCCATTTCCCGACAGCAGTCACTCACCTGTTGTCAAAACCAATGGAACAGAGATGAGCTTGGAAGATGGCTATACTCTATTATCCCCAAAGTTTCAACAAAAGCCTGGTTTAAAGGGTTAGATCTTGACAGAAATTTTATTAGAACTATGTCCAGATTGATGTCCAATCATTTCGCGCTAAATGCGCATCTCTTTCGCATAGGTCTTGCTACTAACAATTTATGCAATTGTGGTCAAGGATATCATGACATCGAGCACGTTGTTTGGTCATGTAATGAATTTTGCAATGAAAGAATTAAACTGGTTGCCGATTTAGAGGCTCAAGGAGTACACTCACGCATGACAGTTCGCAATATCTTAGCTACTCGCGACCCTAATTTTATGTTCCCCATATATGTCTTCCTGAGAAGCGCTAATGTTATTATTTAGGTAACATCTCCTACTCCCACTGTCCATTCTCCCTTCCTTTCCTATTACACAAGCAGAACTTTGTACCCGTTGAGATAAGATCATTACAGGAGCTATTAACATAACAAGGAGGCACTCACTACCAAAGGATACCGTTGCTACATCAACTGGCGATGTAGTTGTTACGAACCACCACAGGCACTGTTCAAGACAAGGATAATACCGACGAGGCAACGAAGAAATAAATTATATATTTTTTATATTGTTCTGTAGTTTTAGCTAATTAGACTTAAGTTAATGATTATGTAGTTATGATATATTCAAATAGTTTAAAAATGTACTGCTTGATGATGGCTACTTGAACCTACTTGAACCTACTTAAATAAAAAAAAATACACGCGCATACGCACATACACGACTAACATATGAAAAAGGCCAAATATTTTTGGCCATTTTTTTATAATTTTTTTTTACTCGAAAATGGTAAGTGATCTATCAGAAAAAATACCGAAATAAAATAAAAATATAATAATAATCGAAATAAATCCTACACTGAAAAAATCGATTTCAAAAAATTAAAGTAGATTTCATCAAAATGGTCATCTCAGATTTTGATGATTTTTTTGGTGGTAGTGAAATGTGTGTTCTACCATTCTTCCATACATCGCAACTTGTGCATATTTAAGGCAAACAAGTTTTCCTAACAAAAACATTCTCAAGATTTTTTCTCGGAAATTTTCTGTTTTTTTGGGTGTACAGTGTACAGCCCTTGGGTGCTAAGGTACAAGTTTCAGCTTGTTTTGTGTAGTCAAATACAATATGTTTCAATTCTGAGAACTACAACAACTCTCAAACAATAGCCAAAAATCTCTTGATGGGTTGGTCAGGTATCGAATAGTTGTTGCAGATTTAGGTATCTATTAAGAGTCATAATAAGAAATGGATTGTATAGATATCTATAGGGTGAATAAAATGACTCTGCAGTTGTTTGAAAATTACCAGTCGTGACCGGCAGCAAATGCAAAGTGGCGGAAAAGAAATAGCAATATTTTGTTTCTGCGTAATCATCAGAATTCAACAAAGAAAAGTGTGACATTGTGTAGCAACATGAGTCAAGCCGTGCTATACAGGATTTGCAAGGATTACAAATGTAATGATGGTTCATCTTTGTTCTTCGTTTTTTAAGCTCATCTTTGCTCACTATCAATAAAAGTGTAACTAAATAAACAAACTCGTGAACTCGTGCTGACCGCTTTAGGTCGTGCGTTTTTTGATGTTTCATTCCACTCCATTCTACATGTAAACAATCCAGCACAAGGATGCTAGATATGATAACATGTCTTCATTTTGTAAACAGTTGGATTGTGAGATCGTTGTTATCTGTGAACATGGTAAATGGAAAGTCCTTAACGTAATGTTTTCATTATATACATTACGTAAATTAGAATAAAGTTATATAACTCATCGAAAGAAAATAATAATTTAACAACTCAGTCTTTATTTTCGTTCGATGAGTTCGATTGTGGAGATATTTATGAAAATCGTCTGGCAACCACCACTTGCGTTCACTCGCGGCAATACATCCCACACATAGTTTAGCCGCATTGAAATCGCGTTTACTATGGCTGATGCCACATTCGCCGCCGCGCCGGATACGCCGCCGCGGATTTCGCGAGTAAAACCGCAGCGGAGGTACTACAGTGTATTGTGAATGAGCCATGTCACACAGAGCGGGGCGGTTTTGGAAGCGAATTCATATCGAGAAAAAAACCGTCGCGATATCCGCGGCGGCGAATCCGCCTAATGTGACATCAGCCTATGTCAGGTCCGGGCGGTTTGCATTTGATTTTCACAGCAGTAAACAAAAAAACTTTCCTGCAAATGATTCCGCGCCAGCACCCGCATCGCGTCGCATTCACTATGTCCTCAGCCTAATGCGGGGATAAAGTGTGCATTGGCCTTTTTGAAGCAAACGAGCAAAAAAAAAATCGTCAACAGTGTATTCGTTCGATACATTAATACACCAGCAGCTCACGCATATAAACAAGATACATTTCATGGAAGTGGCAAAAAGTTATGAGGCAAAAAGAGTTTTGCGATGCTTTGATCTAATTTTTTCAATTTTGGGGATGACGATTTACTTACCTAAAACAACTGGAAAGTTCAAAACTACACTGTCAAGGTAACCTCCATTCTATAGTAGATGATAGTGCGTATTCGTTTTTGTGAAAAAGTTCAAGAGCTCTTTTTAAAAATTCGATTAGTTCAAAAATCCCACAAGAAGAGAACTAATTTGGAGAAATGCACTCCAGAAATGCTCAAATTGCCCGACAGAGGCTTCAGGAGGGATTCTCGAAGCGTCGGGTTGCGGCAGACCTCGGTATTTCGGAATTAGCTCTGAGGAAGAGGCTCATATCAGAAAGTGATTTATGATTTGATTCTTCTTTTATTGACATTTCTACCTTTGCTGGTGTAAGAAATCGAAAGAATTTGTTATTCCAACAGGAGTGGTAGGCAAACGAGGGTCAAGATCAGAATCACGTGTTTTTCCTTATTTCATTCATAGCTTTTAGATCAGCTGGTGCGTAGATTTTTATCGCTTGAAGCGACCGTATGTTTGACTAAGTTGGGAATATAGTTTAGAATTTAGTACGCACATAGAACCAAAACAAGCCATAAAATAAAGGGTGTGTCACATCATATTGCATCACGGAAAAAACGCTGTAGAAATTTAATTTTTAGGAATTATATCTTCAGCTTTCGCTTATAATCAGATATGAGTGTATAGATCACGTTGGCCATGCTTCACTGTCAATTTTTCGTAAATTTGGAAAAATGTCGAACGAAAAAGAGCGTCGTGAATTAATCCTGCGCACTCATTTCGAGAATCCGGAGTTGTCACATCGGGACATCGGTAAGATGCTGGGAATCGTCCAATCCACGGTCAGCAGAGTACTAAAACGATACTTCGAGAACCTAACCATCGACCGGAAGGTGAAGAACGGCAAAAATGGATGCTCCGTCAGTGAAAAAGATCACAAGCGCGTAGTTAAGCAGTTTAGACGTGATCCGAGAAGTTCGGTCCGGGATGTCGCCAATAAGCTGAATTTGTCAAGTTCATTCGTCCAGCGGACCAAGCAGCGGGAGGGCCTGCGTACATACAAGGTTCAGAAGGCTCCTAACCGCGACGAAAGGCAAAACATGGTGGGGAAGACGCGAGCCCGGAAGCTGTACACCGAAATGCTGACGAAGCCGCACTACAACCTGACGTTGTACAGAACCTTATGGACGGGGTAAAGAGGAAGGTGCGAGCATACGGGCTTGGGCTCGAAGTATGAATAAAAAGAAAATGCCAAAAGTTGTGTAATAGTTTTTATTTTACTGTCTAAAATTTTCAAAAGGATCGGTCTACTGGGCGAATTTCTACAGCGTTTTTTTCCGTGATGCAATTTGATGTGACACACCCTTTAGGCGAGCGCGCGAGCGATCGTAAAACCAAAGGCCGGTTGTGGCTGGAACAGAAACAAAAGGATCATTCATATCGATATTCGCTCTGATTTTTACAAAATTATCATGGTGGACATAGTATTGTGTTTTGTGCTGTGATAGTTTATGAATATTTAGTGTGAAATATTGCCCTGTGCAGCGAAAGAAGTCTTCGTTCGCGTGCCCTTTGTGTTGAGAAATCAGGATAAGTAGGAGAACGGTTGCCTACAACAACCGATTCTTGTTTAATTTTGCCTTTTTCAGCCGGCCCCGGCGTGCAGTTTTTCTTGTATAGCAGCCGTGGCGGTTTATTCTTTCTTTATTTCTCTTCTCTGTATGGTTGTTTAGCGTCCCGCTTTAATCTGTGTTGGCTATGGAATGTTCGGTGTGTAAACTGGGGATAGTGGTAAGCGATCTGCCGGTTTGCTGTATCGGTAAGTGTAGTGGAGTGTTCCACTACAAATGCACACTTCTGAGCAGGCCGACAGCAAAGCTTATCACGGAGAACGTATGTAAATGTTTTTTTCAAATGTAATGACTGTCTATCAGACCAGGGTCGTGGTGAGCAAAGTGATCTTATCTCGGGTGTGCGAAAGGTAGAGAAGGAGGTGATGAAACTATCTTCACTCTCTGACTCGCTTACGGACATGCGAGATCACATTACGGCTCAGCTAGACAGCGCGCTAAAGTGCGGTATGAAAGATTTGAGACAAAATATATGTGAGTCTCTTGAAAAATTGATATGTGAGAGATTGGATTCTATGACAAGTTCATTTTCAACATTTACCGCGCAGAATAATTTAGCTGCAAGGAATGATTCGCTCGATGAACCTGGTGCAATTCCTTCTGAATCGCACCAAAACATTTCTAAACGGAAGAAACGTAAATATCAGAATAATGATAATGATGATGTCATTCTGAATAACATAAGTTTCGCGGATGTAGTCAAAAGTTCAAACAATGCTATTGATAATAATATAAAGAGCAATAGTATCAAGCAAAATAGTCGTAAAACTCAGTCGGTTATTGAGCTTGAGCTTGAGCTTGGGTAGACTGTACAATTCGTAGTTGCTCTCCGTGATTGACCTGAACCAACCAAATTGCACAAAGAACACACAGAATGACGCTTGGGACTAGCAAATCATTCTCGTTGTGCAATTTTCGGTGATTCGAGCTTTAAATGGTCAATAACGACGCCGGCCACGTCCTTACAGTCACCAGGGGAAGCGAAGGAATATTAGTATGATATTCGCCGCCCGAAGGCCAGAAGGGTCGCCTCTATAGCGTGGTTCCCTAGCGTTTATCATGGAGGGGATAGTTGTTATTGGGAAAACGTATGAATCAGGATTCACTGTGGTAAGTAATGTGATTATGTAAACGCGAACTATCAACCACTAGACGAAACGAAGTCTCGTATTACAACACGCGACAGAAAATATCTCTAGGTATCCTGAAAAGGAAAGCTTGTGAAATTAATCGTACCGGCTATGTATTCAATAATCTATCGCACGTACTCTCCATCAAAATTAAATCGCGACGGCGGAGAGTCGACTGTGGGAAACCTGAAAAGGTAACCTTGAGAACCCTCCAAAATCAATTAGACTGGCGATATATATTCTCGAATTCACGAATTTAGGGATGAATGATTACTGGCTTCGTTCCTAAATTTATGCCGTACCTAAATATATGTATTCGTATATGCGATGATAAACTAGCACATTTCACAAAGGATAGTACCTCACAAATGTTTACACTAGACAAATAGTAATGGAGATTTAAAACCGCACCTAACACGAGAATCCGTGCGTGCTATCCGAAGCCTTTCTCAACCCATCATCGGCCATCCGTTCGATATTAATATAGAATTTGATCGATTTTCGCAAAGTGCGCAGAATAATAAGGTAGTCCACTCCCTGCCCCGCTCAAGCAGTGGTAAGCAAAGAAAAAAAGTAAAAAATAGCAACGAACCATCGATCGACTCCATATAAATTCAAACACCTTTTAATTTCCCAAATTATAACACAAGAACTGTCTCAAAACATGTTTCGAAACTATGAAACAGCAGTTTACCCAATCATTCTAAAATCGATTCAAATCGACAAATGCGATTCTGCGACTTTTCATGACTTCCAGAATCCTCAAAATCGAGAAATATTGAAAAAACATCTGAACTTTGAACAAATCGAGCATTTCCCATTACTAACTTCGTTATGTGTGCAACACAGGCGCTCTCCGTGTGTACACACAGGAACCATCCCCTACCCTCTATTCTACGCATTTTGCGATTTCCGAACAGCTGACCGCTAATAAGCTAACGAATACACTCACAGCATATATGATCCACACACATGTTACATAGATTGTATCCAACACCATATCATGAGAGACGGACAGCCAATATATTCATATAATATAGCCACACACACGTGGATATGAAAAAAAAAAATAAAGAGAAAAAAGAGGAGGAGAAAAGAAAAATCAATAATGCATGCGATAACTTAGCTTAATCGTCCATCTGTTATCCGAGCCGGAAACATTTCAATCAACCGTGATATCAACACTGCTCAATAAAAGCACTAACACAGATGTATTTTCTGGATATCCCCGTGAAACATCATTTTGCCTATTTTGCAGCGTCTACACTGTTTCTACGCAGCATATTAGTTCACTCAGCCACATGCACTTGTGCCGCACTTGACGCACACCGATCCTGGATCAAATTTGAATACACACGAACACAAATACCCTTGCTCAAATAGAAAAAGTCACAGGAGGTTGTGTCCGACACGACCGCATAGTTGACGTAGGATTACGTTAGGCTGTCTGTCGCATGCTGACTTTGGAAATGTTTGAAAAAATATATTGTTAAACTCTTTGATAATGATCTGCTGGCCCTGAAAAGGGCCGTTTGGTTTGGTTGTTGGGTAGTTTTTGTTCACTTCACCAGTGTTATTATCGAGCTTCCGGTATCGGTGATAGAAAGTTGTTTCAGCTCCAATGCCCGTTTACGGGATGTGAGACACAACTCAATTGTTGACCGCTCATATTCGATGCTCGTCTTGAATTTCACTGCTGCACCTTCACCATGTCAAGAAGCACGTTCTCGCACTTCTGACGAAGAGAGCGTGCCCGAAACGCTCCGCTCGTGATACTTGCTGCTGCCACTAGTAGTAAGTAGTAGTAGTAGTAGTTTGCCGCTGCTTCTACTGCCATAGAAACTCAATGTGAGGCACAGCTCGCCTCTTGACCACTCAGCTTCGATGCTCGCCTTGATATAAGCTGCTTCCACTATTGCTGCTGCTACTTGTTGTCCGTTCCACGTCCATTGTGAGAATGAATGATATCTACGAGTGCTTCCTCGTTTTATATCATTTGGTATGTGTGAACTACGCGCCTCCTACTTGCTTGCGATACAAATATTTGGCTTATCGGGCGCGAAAAAGCGAAGCGAAGTTTTAATATAGCCTTTAAAAGTATGATATCATAGCCCTTTTCATCATCGATGCTTTTTCAACAAATAGTCGCTCAATTGATCGAATACTTAAAAACAACGAATGTTCCATGATGAATTGAACGAAAATTTTAGACATTTCTAGCCGTTATACGACGGTTCCCTGTTAATTGCACCTGGTCAAAGAAAAAGCAAAACTTAACAATATTTTTGATCATAGTTTTACATCATTTTTATGATTAGTGGAAAACAATAAATTAAACTCTTTCGTTCAAAGCAATATCGATAGTCCTGAAAAGGACTGGTTGATTTCTCTGTTCATGTTCATGTTAGTCGGATGTAGGCAGTTGTTTACTTTTTAGCAGCGGTAGTTTTCTCCAAAGCCGTTGCTGCTTTCTTTGGCTTTGGCATCTTCGGCTTCTGTGCGTCGGTTTGCGTGGGGTTTCGTTGACACCACCACGGCGAGCTGAACGACGGGTAGCGTGTTTGATACCCTGCATGATGCCAAGAACACGTTCTCGTACTTCTGACGAAGAGAACGTGCCTGAAACGCTTCGCTCGTGATGCTTGCTGTTGCCACAAATACTAAACCGGTTTCAGCAATCGTTGCTACTGTTTGCCGCTTTTTATGCTGCCATAGAAGCTCTATGTGAGGCGCAGCTCACATTTTGACCGCTCAACTTCGATGCTCGCCTTAAGAAAAGCCGCTTCCACTGCTGCTGCTATCCACTTGTTGTTGTCCGTTCCACGTCCGTTGTAAGAATGGATGAGATCCACGTATACTCCTTCCTTTTATATCATTTGGTATGTGTGAAGTAGGCGCCTCCTACTCGATTTCCATGCAGCTTGCCGGTGAACGAACGAATCGGACGCGAAAATAAATGACGTCAATTTCGACCAATCAGGACTGGGTATCTCTGTTTGGATAGGGGTTGAGATTTTCCAATTGTTCGATAGTTAGTTACATGATAAATACTATTTTATTCAATGTGAAAAATTGTTATGGAGTGCCGGAATCGTTTGATGCAAAAATCTCACCCATTCATCATGAAATGAATGAGTAATAAGCGTTTGAAATTGGACATTTTTCACGACGTGATCGATTTTCGTTTTTCCATTTGTACCCCAATATGTTCCCGAAAGACGTAATCCTACGTCAAAAAAAGGAATGAACAAGTCCGAGCATGTATGCACCCGTAGAAATGTACGCGGATGGATAGTAGAAAATGCCTTTATTGGCTGTAAAAAATCATTCTAAACGCGCACTATCCTGAAAATTTTGAAGGATTTCCGCATCGAAGTTACACTTTCACAAATCTGCACATTTTCCTACACATAATTCTAAACTAACGCACAATGTAGAACAAATCAAATTCTAACCGAAGCCAAATATGTGCTAAAATCCAACGAGGAGCGATTCGAAACGCGTGCACCCTCGAAGACTGCTCGACCGAGACCCCTCTCGTAAAACTCAGTCGGTTATTGTAATAAAACCCAAAGAGTCCAAACAAGCTTGCGAGGAAACTCGTAAGCATTTAAAAACGAAACTAGATCCAAAAACACACAAAATTGGGAATTTTAGGAATGGTAGAGATGGCTCTATCATTGTCGAGTGTTCAAATGGAGCCAACATAAATGATGTCAAAAATGATATTGAAAGCAATTTGGGTGAAAATTACCATGCTGTTGTTCCCATATCGGTGCCAAGATTAAAAATTGTGGGCATGAGCGATCAGCATTCCTCCGACTCTTTAAATAGTCCATTCATTGACTATTTAAAGAGTCAAAATGAAAACATCGCAATAAAAGATGTAAAAGTTTTGAAAGTTTTCGAAAATCCACGCTTCACATACAACAAGTATAGCGCTATGATTGAAGTAGATGTTGACACATATAATAATTTACTGAGTGCGAAAAAAATAAATATGGGGTTTGATCGGTGCTCCGTAGTTCCCGCGATTAGTGTGTTAAGATGCTTCAAATGCGGAGAATTTGGACATAAGAGCACGGATTGCAAACAAAATTATGAAACGTGTTCTAGGTGTAGTCAGAAACACAAGACATCTGAGTGCACGTCAACTGTATTGAAATGTGTTAATTGTTTGAAAATGAATAGAGAACGTAAAATGAATTTGGACGTCAACCATGCCGCATTTAGTTCTGAGTGTTTAGTATACAAAAGACTTTATGAATTGAAAAAAGGCAGCTTACATTTCAATAAATAGCAACCATGTTCCAGAAGAATTGTGAATCAATTTCATGTTCTGTATTTGAATATTGCGGGGTTGTCAACAAACTACGTAGCATTACGACAGATTGTTGAGGAAAAGCGTCCACTTTTAGTTTTATTATCAGAAACACATATTATTGAAATTGAATCATTTGATCAATATAGTATTCCGGGATACAATGTAGCTGCTTGTTTATCGCATTCTAGACATACTGGCGGTGTTGCTATTTATGTCAAAGAATCAGTTCAATTCAATCTTCGCCTCAACGAAGTTATTGATTGAAACTGGTTTTTGGGCATTACAGTTGAACGTGGCATGAAGATGGGTAATTATGGTGTTTTGTATCATAGCCCCAGTTCAAGTGATCAGCGTTTTGTTGAAATTTTAGAAAACTGGCTCGAAATGTTCCTTGATTCTAGCAAATTAAATATATTAGCTGGTGATTTCAATATCAATTGGCGTGATGACTACAATTCGAACCATTTGAAGCGCTTATCTGATTTCTTCAATTTGAAACAAACAGTAAATGAATTCACGTGTATTTCCAGGCACAGTAAAACTTTAATTGATCATGTTTATTCCAATTTTGAAACTATTAACACAGTCACTGATACCAATTTGAAAATAACCGATCATGAGACCTTAGTTATCAATATTGTAGATAATTTCGTGCCAAACGACGATTTTGTTAAATTAAAGTGCTGGAGGAAATATTCGAAACATGCTGTTTCGAATCTTGTGACGAGAAGCCTGGATTTTCCATTCGAGGTCGATAATTTAGATGATTTAGATTTTAGTTACGCAAAAGTATGTATCTTTGAAAAACTCGAACAGCTGGTACAATTTGGATCTTTTGCGCCTTAAACGTGAGAGAGACAAATGGTACAACAAATATCGTAGAACAAATGATGGAAATCACTGGAATATGTACACGATCGCGCGCAATAAATATTCACAATCGATGAAGAAAACTCGTTGTGAATATATTCAGAGGAAGATTGATCAGCATCAAAACAACAGCAAAGAGTTATGGAAAATTTTGAAATCTTTATTGAAACCTAGTAATAGTAAACCGCGGTCCATAGCTTTTCATGGCACACTTGAACAGTCTGAACAGGCTATAGTATCCAAGTTTAATGATTATTTCGTCAATAGTGTTTCATTGATCAATCAGTCCATTGAATTGGTCGATGAACCTGATGAAATAAGACAGTCGGTTGATAGTAATTGTAGATTTGAAAGATTTCACCCAATTACATTAAATGAACTTAGAACTATTTGCTTTTCTTTAGGTAAAACGGCTGGAGTGGATAATGTCAATGCTAGAGTTATTCAAGATTGCTTTCGTGTCATTGATCACATCTTGCTGGACCTTATTAATAAGTCTTTATTAACTGGGCATGTGCCTCAGGTGTGGAAGGAATCTTTCATAGTTCCGATTCAAAAGGTTGCTGGAACGATTAAAGCCGAAGAGTTTCGTCCCATCAACATGTTGCACACATTAGAGAAAATATTAGAATTAGTTGTTAAAGGCCAGCTGTTGCAATATTTAAATCTCAACGCTTTGATAATACCAGAACAATCGGGATATCGAGAAGGACATTCCTGTGAAACCGC
This sequence comes from Toxorhynchites rutilus septentrionalis, assembly GCF_029784135.1. NCBI lineage: Eukaryota > Metazoa > Arthropoda > Insecta > Diptera > Culicidae > Toxorhynchites > Toxorhynchites rutilus. The sequence continues at coordinate 301,388,823 of NC_073746.1, read as the reverse complement.
ATGGAACTTCGTGTTAGCAAAATGGAAAGAGAACGACATGCGACGAGTTTTACGATTTTGTGATATTAACCTTTTTGCAGATGATACTGTGTTATCCATTGCAGCTAATGATTTGAATCAGGTCGTTTTACATTTGAATGGAGATTTGCGTTCTTTAAGTAGATGGTTGAAGTATAAGCAATTGAAGTTGAATATAAATAAAACTAAATTTATGGTAATCTCGCGAAATCGTTCTAATGAAAACGTCTCTATTGTAATTGATGATGAGACTATTGATCGCGTTCGGGAGATTAAATATCTTGGCGTGATTATTGATGACAAACTCAAGTTCAATACTCACATTGACAATGTCATCAAGAAAATTGCCAAGAAGTATGGAATCTTATGCCGATTGAAAAACGATTTAACTATGTGCAATAAAATACAGCTATACAAATCAATCATCTCTCCTCATTTAGACTTTTGCTCTTCCATTTTATTTTTAGCCAATGACACACAAATATCGAGATTACAGCGCTTGCAAAACAAAATAATGCGGTTGATACTAAAATGTAACAGATTCACTTCCTCATCTTTGATGCTGGACGCTCTAAAATGGTTATCCGTGAAGCAAAGAATTGTTTATTTAACTATGGTGTTCATTTTTAAAGTAGTTCACGGTTTGCTGCCTCGATATTTGTGTGATCGAGTTGAAAGAGGAAGTGATTTCCATAGATATAACACTAGAAACGCGAATGAATTAAGAACACCTAATTTCTTGTCATGTGCTTCACAAAATTCGTTGTACTTCAAAGGAATAAATGTTTTCAATTCGATGCCAAGACATATTAAATGCGCAACAACACTTACAGAATTTAAGAGGCACTGTATTTCACACGTGAAAACTGTGTTTTATTAACAGTCGAACGATTTTTTTTTTATTTTATGACGAAGATTTTTATTGACGAAGTTTTATACGAACGGATAATTAATGTGGACAATTTTTGGTAGTTTGTTTTCAATGTTTTCGAGTAACCTGACGAAGTTTTTTGAACGGATTATATTATGTAGACTATCTGATTTTTTTTAAAATTATCTTTTTTTAATTAGTATTGATCTCTATTATGTCTGTCATGATCTGGTGATGATGGACTATTTTTATTTTTATTTTGTTGTTTTTATAGTTGTATTAGTTGAAAAAAAAAGTGGTCTACAAAAGTTTGAGCGTCGCGCGCGTGCCACAGATATAAAGGATATTAAATTGAAAGATTTTTAAGTGCCGGTCTAGGAAATTTTCGTAAAGGAAATTTTCTCGATTTCTCTGAATGAGGATATTCATTGTGAATCCAAAACAAGGCTGGCGGTTGTACTTGTGCTCTGGTGGACCCTTTGGCTGCAAGGGCCTCGTCGGGACCGTATCGGCTCTGTGGCGGACATGACTGAGTATTGGCTTGTCTTTGGAAATTGCAATTTTTTTGAACTTATATCTGTGAATAAAATCAGTGCGTTTTTTTTTGTGTTTGCTAAACTGATTTCAATGTTGAGAAAAAATAAATAAATTATCTTTTAGATAACTCGTCTTGCTCAAACCTCTGTAGGGGAAGGAGGCGGGACCATCATCGTCATCATCATCATGATTCTTGACCGAGTGACACATAGAATTTTTGACTATATGAAGAAGCATTACTCACTTTCTCCTTCACTCCCAGTGTTTGACTTAGGATTAGGATATATCATGTAAGCAAAAATTCTGTATAAAAACCCGACCAAAATTTAATAAAGTATTAGTATTAGGCTGCCTTCTGCAGAAGTTCTTCTAAGTAGAATTAAGACCCGTGTTGTTCCTTGAATATATCACAGTCTTGAGTCCGCTAACGAGAGATCAGCAGCATCCAGATTCCCAAAGTTCGAAGCAATAATTGTATATTTTGCGCTCGGAGTTCGTGAAGATCTTATGCTCGTTGATCCTCCCGCTTAGTAGAATTCGACAAATTGTTCAAACTCCCGTTCGTCTCGCCTTCCGTAGGGAATTAGTGCGAAGGCAGTTGAATCAACTTGTTGAGAGAATAATTTCGATATATTGATCGACCTCCGTTCGTTACGCGTTCCGTAGGGAAACAGTGCGAAGGCGGTTAGCCTTATTTATTCTTCCGTTCGTTACGCGTTCCGTAGGGAATTAGTGCGAAGGCGGTCTATGCAGTTTATTCTTGATAAATTCATACAACACTCTACTTCGAAATCTGTAACGTGCGAGCCAAACTCATTACGGTTGATTCCTTCGCGCAACCGAGTTTGCTGCTTCGTTCGCACGCTTACAGCTGGGATGTCCCAGCGACCAACTAGGACGGTTCAGACAATTACTTACGAGTGAGCAGTCTGAGGATCTGGCGGATCATTGAAGAGCACTGGACAAAGCGTTCTATGGTACGACTCTCAAAGATTCTACGGCGCCTGGCGTTTGATTTAGCAACCAAGTTGCAAAACTGCCAGGAAGAGATTGGGCTTGGCAATAACGGTTATGTTTCGTTCATGTTTATGTTTTCACAATGAACTTAAATAATATAAATATTGTTTTTTTTTCAACAATGAGTTTCAAATAAATTAATTGAAGGTAACTATGTATTTATAAACTTGATATATATATATATATATATATATATATATATATATATATATATATATATATATATATATATATATATATATATATATATATATATATATATATATATATATATATATATAAATAAAAATAATTTGGTGTCCGTTCCTCACGATTTAACTCAAGAACAGAGCAACGTATTTAAACAGTCAGTATCAGGATTGATGTGTCTTAGTCTACATCAGGTTTATATATCAAAAAAGAAATTATATACCGCGAGTATAGATAACGTACATAAAATTAATTTCTGTGGGAACTAGAGTGTTCGAAATCATTTATATCAATATATAAATTGTGGATGGGACGAAGTTCGCCGGGTCAGCTAGTTTGTTAATAAAAATAAGTCTGTGTCAAATGTTGGACATTTTCAGATAGCTTATATAGTCAGTTTCCTCCCTCCCAAAAATGTCCACGTGGTATGATCGACCATAACACCCACTCTTCTCCATCACACGGGGTATTGTTCTGCCTCCTCCCCACTGGATGGTGCCTACACACTCTGGTAATGACCCTTCTCTCGCTTCTGATGATAAAGCATTTATTTTTGGTATGAGTTATCTCAGAAGTTCAATTCAATAAGTGCGCACTTTTGCCCCGTATGGTGCCTTTGCCGCCACTATGGGGTAAAGGTGCGAATTTGTCTTTTTGTATTAAAATAAGTATTTGTCCAATTACAAACACAACTAAAGAAAAGCTTGTACTACGTTCCGATGGTAATATATATATATATATATATATATATATATATATATATATATATATATATATATATATATATATATATATATATATATATATATATATATATATATATATATATATATATATATATATATATATATATATATATATATATATATATATATATATATATATATATATATATATATATATATATATATATATATATATATATATATATATATATATATAGCTACAATTTGGTAAGCAAACGGAATTTTATTTGCTTTTATTTCAAGAGTTATTGGACGATAACAGTTAGGTGCGCACCTTTGCCCCGCATTACTCTATGGTTCGGCTGAGTCTCTGTAGGGCCCAAATTAGGCTGTCGGTAGCTAGAAAATAACCATACAAAAATGGGTGGGTTATATCTTTGATATAACCGCAAGGTTGACGTGGGACTACCTTAGCTTAGCAATCATTTGTTTGTATTGATTTAATTTTTGATTGAATGAAACAATTCCCGAATTCATCTGAATTCAATATATTTGATTTGTGAGTAAAAAGATTGTATGATACCATGTGAGATCAATTCATGCATTTGGATAGATTATGTTCTTCTTTATAAGTAAATTTAATGACAGCCCATTTACGTTTGGTATGATGACATCTTGGTTTGTCTGTGTTAGACAAACACATTTCAGTCGGAACAAAAATGCCTCCTATTTGCAATTCCGAGTTCCCCAGACACCTTCGATTAGAAATCTGTAATGGATAAACACATTTCAGTAGGAATAAAAATGCCCCCGAATTGCATGTATTTGTAATGCCAATTTCCCCACACTTCTTGGATTTGAAGTCTGTGTTAGAGAAACACATTTCAGTCGGAAGAAAAATACACCCGACTTTAATGTATTTGCAAAGTGTATTCCCCAGGCACATTGATTTTGAAGTCCGTGTTAGGGAAACACAGCTCGGTTGGAACAAAAATATGCATGTATATTTGCTAAGCGGATTCCCACAGGTACATTGATTTTCAAGTCTGTGTTCGGGAAACCGTAAATCGGGCCAATCAAAACTAGGCAGTTAGGGCGTTTAGATAACGCTTGACATTTCACAGTTATTCAATTGTTTATCTAATGGAAAATAACATTTTATTAATTGCGATAGAAGCGTAGAAATATTCCGTATCAATTGATGCAAACATCTTTGCGATCCAGTAAGAAATGTTCGAGTTAAAAGCAATTGGAATCTTTCTTTTTTTCCTGCATGTTCTGTGTTTAGGTTTTCATTTTACCCCCCATATACTCCAGTTAGACGTAGTCCCACGTCAAAAGCAAAAACGATGATAGGTAATAAAGCTATGATGAGAGAAAAGCGGGATCGGTTCAGAACTACTTTTCGCATAACATGCTACCGAAGGATCGCAATGTGTAAAGTTTCCCAGCGAGTGTGCATTGTGCACCTGTGGGCTGATTGAACAGCAATCCAAATTGCCTCTCATTAAACATGAAAGAGGTGTGCGCGCGTGGCCAATCACAACTTGTTGCACAGTTCATCAATTATTCTCAGTTTCGTAGCTGGGTAATCGAATATCAAATTACATATTTGCAGCGTGTGAATTCCGCGAACTGCGAAAAGTGTCCCTGGATTTATCGATCTGGGATTTATTCGGAGTTCGATGTTAATAATAAAAGTAATGGATAGTTTTTGCTTAATTTACTTTTATTAATAGTCTACGGAAATGAATCGTGGCATCTAGTCGTTGCATAAAGAACCAAACTACTATTAGTTAGCTGTTATGACAGTCAATAATGCATCTATGGATGTCATTTATCATCTAACGGAGCGCCACCACTCGAGGGAAAATGTTAGCCTAAAGCGGTTCTTATACGATCTTTATTAATGACATTACCTACCAGTAGAATGATTAGTACTTGTAGACATTGATAATGACATAATTTTTACAGTAGTGATGTTTTGCGATCAGGAAATGCGGTTCGAATCATTATTGTCCGTAATTTTAACTTTACACGAGCATTATCAAGGAAGTTCTGATGGAATAATATCATTGAGTGATAGTGTAAGGGCCGCTTAAAGTGCGATTCACATACAACATCCACGTCACGTTCACGTCCCGTCACGTCACGTTACGTCAGTTATTCTACCAAGCAATAATTATGAAAACATTCACATACACCGGCAACGTAACGACCCGTTAGTATACGTTCAACGAAAACGACCGGCAGGATTTGTAGAAAAGAATAATTGACGGAGACGGACGGCTCGTTTGGTTTTTGTCTGGGCTTTGTGTCACGGCTTTTGTTTTGATTTTGGTTGTACAGTAATTTACATCTAATTCGACATTTTGCTAATTGGACAGACCTGTGATGTTTAATTAGATATTTTACCTCTAATTGGACATTTTTGTAAACATTGAGTTCTCGGCTCAAATTATAGCCCCACTTTGAAAGTCGCCACCTGTCGCAAATGTCCAATTACTGGTCAAGATTGCCTCCAATGCGACACTAAATGGTGCCTCGGCATGTCGCATTATAAGTAACATACTGTACTTTTTATGCCAACATATCTCTTAGTTCCAAATTTCGGAGTGAAAATAATTCGCGCCTAGCTGAGAGAAATAGTCTATATATTATTATTGTTGAATAAGGGTCGGACTACGGGGTTCGAGCATTTTAATTCAATGATTTTCATTGAATTTTTCAAAATTTAGGACTGATTCTAGGCATGCTGATTCGAAAGAGGGCATTGCAATTTAAAATTGCTGTAGATGGCGACACCATGAATAACATTAAATAAATCATTCGTTTGACATTTGACGTGACGGGCTGGTGGGAGTATTGACTGCATGTGTGAATTGGTGGAGACGTTGACGGAACGTAGACGTTCTTCTCCGTAACGTTCTATGTGAATCGCACATAACGCTAACATTGTCAGTCACATGTGGCAGCCGCATCAAAACGTTAACACTCCTTTACTCGCGCATTGGTCTGACAGACCGAGAAATCAATAATTCGTTCATTTCTCAGAAAATATCAACACTACGACTTTGCGATTCTATCTAGCTTTGTTCAGTGCCGTAAATATGCCGGTGCAGCCGGTGCATCGCACCGGGGCCCCCAACCAGGAGGGCCCCGAATGATCCTTAATTTCTACAAAAAAAAAAATACGATGTTCTACAACTACAACAATACAATACGTGAAAATTTCTTTCAAAATCAAAAGTACTAGTATGTAGGTATTCAAAAATTGTCGTGTTTCACTTCGACCACGCTTTGAGTTTGAATATACGTGGGAAAAATATTGAACGCCGAAATGCCTAATGGTGATTCATCATTCAGTTCACATCTGTTTATTCATAGCAGGTAGGTACTTCTGGACCAGTCCATGTGAACAGTGCACTTTCTGGGCTATTTTCCGTAGTGAGATGTTAGGATTACGCTCAAAATGGGTAATAATCTTCTTGGCTTTCCTTGGGCTTTGAAACCCAGATTTTCTTTCAGAACCTTCCTGACGTTTTATTGTCAGGTTATCATTAAAACGATTGATTACATTGGAAACGGTTTTCGAGCAAACGCGAACACTTTTTGCGATGTGTTCGAAGGTCCACTTTGGATGCCCTTGAAAAGTTTTGATTATAGTTTTACGAGTTTCCGCCTCAATTGACATTTCGCAACTAAATATGACAATTTGCAAAACCAAAGTATGTCATGTGTTTTGGACATTTATTCCAAAGCCTACTGTTTTTAAATTTCTTGTTTTCATCAAGCGGTTCGTGAGATGTGGTGCGTCGCGTCCTCTTTGCCATTGTGAAATTCACTATTTATTTCACTGGGTTTGCGTTTTTGACTTGTATATTGTTAAGCACGACAAGCACAAGTACGTGCAATTGCCTCCAAGAAAATGAAACGAAATTATCCAAGTGGATCTCAAAAGCGGAAACAATAAATCAAACTTGTAGCGGAAGATACTAAAAGTGCAAGTGCTTTAACATCTTGGTAGAAAGAGAAAGATTCTTCAACTCCATCCACGTCAAGAGATGCAGCGAAAGAACATGAATCTTCTTCTGATTCTGGTAAGTAGTAGAACTCATAGCTTTTACATTACACTGCACTGCACTGAGGACTGTTCTGCTCTATAATTGCGTAGAAATCCAAAAACAATGAATAATAATTATCCTGTATTTAGACTCACTGAGCAGACTATCAACTCCGAAAAGTCTCTGAAGACCGCATATTATACATCTGCAACAAAATCTGGATTAAAACTCCAACGATTCTGGTTGAATTATTCAACTGAACGGGATTGCGTTTTTGACGTAGAACTGACGTAGAACGTCTTTCATTAAGGGTGTCAAATCAGAAAACAGGTCACGTTTTTATGAAATAAAGTTAACGTTAATAACTATTTTTGCCGCGAACGGATTTTGGCGATTTACATACTAAACGAATCGGAAATTCCGTAAGATTTGTTTAATATGTCATACATTAGAATCCCCTGGTTAGTAAATAGTTAAAATTCATGAAAACTTTAAGTGTTTCTATTTTCCCATACATTTGTTCTGTCCATTTGAGTGCTTTCCCGAACAGAGCTATCAATAACGAGCAACTTATCGACGACCAACGGAGGTGAAATCGTAGGATTTAAAGTCTCCGTGGACAAAGGAAAAGAAGAAGAATGAAGGGGAATACTTGCCTAGAGTATAAACAGTGGATCTCGCTGAGACAAACTTTCATTCGGCATCGGACTTTTGAGTAATCCAGTTCACTTTACTTTCGCTGCGCTTCGATCTAAGATTGGACCCCACCAGTGGTAATCCAACTTGGATATCGTCGTGTGGTTTTTTCAGTTCGTTTTTGGCGTTATTCGTATCGTGTGTTTTTCTTTCCGCGTCATAAATTGGACACTTCGCGTAGTGTGTGATGAGCAAGAAGAAGAGGAAGGCAGGCTCGAGCCCTGCAAAAAAAACGAACGCATTGTCAGGGGCAATAAAATTTCGAGGTAAGCGTCATCTAATGATGAACGCGGTGTTGGTGCAGTGAAAAGCGCTCGCACTGAACCGAGCCTTCGCGAGTGTGACACCGCATCGCACAACAGCGAAGTAGGCGATTTCGGCGCGTCGGTCGAAAATGTAAACGCCCAGGCAGCAACCAAAATCAAGCTCCCCCCGCTGGTGGTGAAGGCGGTCGCTCTTGACAAACTCATCAGCGAATTCGCATCGATGGGTGTTATAGTACAAGCATAGCATAGTACAAGCTGTGTGGCATAATTCAGTCTTTTTCCAAGCAGTTAACATTGTTTATTTTCCGTCTTCATAAGGGCTTCGTTGGTGCCTTTGAGAATGCATCAATGCATTAAGCTGACGTTATGGCGAAGCAGACGTTAAGGTTGTGTACCAAAAAATTATTTGGGAATACCAAGCATCTTGAATGTATTACTGGAATGTTATAAGTTATTTGGGTTCGCGTGCCAGTCGCAAAACTGCATTCAACTAGGATTGCATTTGCACTAATATTGATCATAATGAAGCATTGCTACTGTTTTCGAGGTTGTTATTAACAAAAAGAGTTTATTTCTCTTGTTTAGTCATCAAGAAAGTAAATGTTCTGGAATTTTGTATGTGATTAGGTTTTGCTTGCCAGTAGCATAACTTCCTCCACTAAGGGTGATAGCTGCGCTTCTCTCGAGCATGAGAAAGTAATGCAACTCTTTTCGAGGCCAGTAATATTAACAGAAGCGTTTCTTTTGAGAATAGCGAAAATGATGAGAAATGTTTATATTGCTAGTAGTTTCAAGCCACCAATGTATGGCTCTGTATGCATGCTATGGTGAACGCTTGTTTGGCGCTTGGTTTACGTTTAGTTTGTACGAACGATATCTAGAGGTGCGATTCCTTTGAGGCAATACTAAATAACATGTAGCATGATATTTGATACTTGCAAGTGTTGTCATTGTTGTTGTTTACATGCGGTGCCAAAGATATATTGATGTAGTTATGAGATATGGAATAATGGTGCTGGTGCAACATGTATATAATCGACTGTAGCCGAGTCTATGTCAATTTCGAAAAAGGCCACCGAAATAGCCTTCGAGGTAAATTTTCAATGCATTGACATGAAATAAATTGCGACATACGATTGTTTTGCGAGGGCAAGAATGAATCATCAATCAATTATCGTCAACTGATTCTACAATGAAAAAATCATTTCAGAGATTATTCTACTAAGCAGTTGTTTCTAAAATTTCACAGCATTATAGAATAATATCCGAAGGTATAAACAAGCGACTTATATAAAATAACAGCGTAGTTCTACATCAACAATGCGGTCATATCTTGGACACAACCTCCTATAATTTTTTGTACGCCTTGTTGGCAGTTTCCGCAGACCAATATTACTGGATACCAGAAAGTATGGGGTTCGGTCGGGGTAACCGATTGGAGGCATTTAAGTCAGAGCATTGCTACACATGAATCATCACAACATCACGTAGCTTCCTGCATGGTTTACGAAGACTGGCTACGTAATCGTACAATACAAGACACCATGGAAGAAAGCATCAAGCATGAGCGAAGTTTTTGGAGAAAAGTGTTACATAGGATACTAGATGTAACCCTCCTGTTAGCCACATGCAATCTTCCATTTCGAGGCACAACAGAGGATTTATCCAGCTATATTAAAGGGAACTTTTTATCAGTGATTAGTATTCTGGCAAAGTATGATGCCGTTTTGGCTGAGGTTATCAAGTTGCCTAAAAATAGTGTAAGATATCTCAGTCCTTCTATTCAAAATAAATTTATTTCATTGTTGGGAAATACAGTGCTGCAGAACATTCTAGAAGAACTACAGAATGCTCCATACTTCGCCTTTATATTACACACGACTCAAGATATAGCAAAAATCGATCAGCTAAGTGAAGTGTATCGTTATGTGAAGGTTATGTATGATGATGATAACGATAATAAAAATAAGCCCATCAGAATAGACATCTGCGAAGTATTCACTGGATTCACAGAAGTAAGGGATCAATCTGCTGGGGGTCTGTGTTCTCAAGTTCTTGACTCGATTCGAAAGAAAAGACTTGATGGTGCAGCCGTTATGAGCGGAGCTTATATGATGCAGTATATGCTTTTAAAGTAAGATACAATGATGTGTTGAAATCGTTCTCAAAACTAATTTTAACTGCTCGTACAATGAAGGAGAGAGCGGAAGCAACAAATCTCAAGAAAAAAAAATAGAAAAGTTTGAATTTGTGTTGTTATTAACTACACAGTGCAAACTGTTAGAAAAAATTAATATCGTCTCCAAGATGCTACAAACTGAAAATCAAGATCTGAAGACGGTAGAAAACGTTTTAGAAAATGCTTTGGATTCCATTCTGTCATTACGAAATAGTTATGATGTTTTTGTGGCTGAAACGGAAGGTATTTGTAACAAATGATGAATTTCAACTGCATACAGCTCGAATCTTGTCAAAATCGTTAAACGACACTTCGATGAGTTGGTTGCAGACGAACGCCTTTTAAATCCCAAATCTAGATTTAAGGTGAACATTTTTTACACCATGATTGATGTACTATCTTTACAATTGAAGAACAGATTCACAGGTATGAAATTAGTATTGGAAACATATGAAGTGATACAACTGAATTTCATCGTAACAACTGAAGATGCTGTACTCACAGAAAAAGCGAATGAATTTACTAATAAATTTAACGATAATATGTCGTACCTGCTTGCTCCTCAGTTACTATTGCTGAAGTCATCATTTAGTAAGGAGTTAAGGACGATGAGCAGTGTTAAACAGTTAGCAGATTTCATCATAATCCAAAATAACATGCTTGCATCTAGCTACCCAGACATTTGCACTGCTTGTTTTATGTATTTGACTTTACCGGTGTCCGTTGCGAAAGCCGAAAGATCCTTCTCAAAATTGAAGTTAATTAATATTTTTTTAAGAAGCACCATGGAACAGGAAAGACTATCGGGATTAGCAATTTTATCGATTGAAAGCGAGAGAGCCCATAACATCGTTTTTGATAACGTAATTGATCAATTCTCCTCAAAACAGGCAAGAAGAAGAAATTTGTAAATGAATACAAAAAAAAATTTAACGTACCTACTGAGCTAAAGCCAGATACTAAGAGATTTTTGTTTATATACCCATACGATAAATAAATGTTTATAATAACAACACATTTTGGTTTTCCTGTTAGTATTTTATTATGAAGTTAACAATATCGTAATATATAATGTATTCTGATTTCATTTTAATTTTTTTAGCAAACTTAATAAAAATAAAAATAAAATTAAATTAAAGTTAATATAACTTTTAGTCTAGAGATTAGGTACAATATACTTATATCCTATTAATCCCATTGAAGATTAATATGTTATGCAACGTACTAGGGCCCCTTCATACTGCCTTGCACCGGGGCCCCAAGCAGAGTATTTACGGCACTGGCTTTGTTATTAGTCGTTCGTCATCGTTTAGCGTATCGCATGTGTTATTACAAAGGGAGCGTGTGCCACTTTTTAACACTTTCGGTCTGACACACCGACGCGAGTATAGGAGTAACTTTTTTGGACAAGTGCCTTTTTTCATATTCTAGAATATTGTTGAATGAAATGTAAAAATTAATGTTAGTGGCGTGGAATATTTATTGAATATAATGCATAAGGTCATTATCGGACTATTCTTATTTGATTTCAGTCCCTTTAGTCCCTTTTGTAACAGGATTGAACGGATTTTACTATTCGTTGTTAGATTCATATGTTCAAAAGCAAAATATAAATGTTTGACTTTCGTATAGTTATTCGCTAAATATAATGGTCATACATATACATACTTGTGAAAGAATTTCACTTGTGGAATAATTGTAAACAGTAAACTATAAACTAATCGGTGGCTTATAATAATTTTTAACAGTTACAGTTTCGGGGATTTTGTTTTTATAATGAACAATATCGACAAGAAAACAAGAAAAAGAAAAGTAAGTTCCTAGAAATCCTTTTATATCATCTTTTTATGCCCCATCTAAAAAAAAGCATTAATTCTTAATTTACCAAGAATACAGCATATAAGAATATTAGAAATATGCAAACTTTATATTCCAAAATCTTTATCATCTGATAATTATCTAAAAGGTCGTTATACATTCTTCTCTTCGATAAAAGACCCGAAAAACACGCAACAACTGCATGAAATGTAAAAAATATGTTTGTTTCGAGCATGCAGTAATGCAATGTTCTGATTCTTACTCCAATGAAACCACAATCTATTAATACGCTTTTATGTTATTTTATAGCTCCTTATACTTCCATGAATTATATTCAGTTGCTTACTTTTTATTAATAAGAGTGAAAAATTCGAATTTCGTTATTTGTGTTGGAGTGTCAAAAATTACTCTGTCTTGAGGAGGCTGATGAAAACATAGTTTTTGGAGTTTTTCATTCAATCATACCCTCTTCTTCAAATAAATGCCAACGAAGCCTGAAAAATACACAATAGCAACATTACAGAGAAGTTCAATTTTCGGTCTGTGACACCGTGCGCGAGTATACGTGTTATGATTTTGCACGCGAGTACAGGAGGGTTAATAAATGACTAATTCTAGGAAGCACTTTGCATACATATCCACCTATTTTTGTTTTCTCTATGTCTAGCATGTCGACATTGACGATAAGGCGAACCTCCTTGTTGAAAGCCTAAGAGACTAATAATCAAAAATAAAAAGAAGACATTGACTATTGGCGACGTCAAATGACGGTTTTAGTGAATGTGAATACTGTGAAAATAGAAGTGCAAGTTTCATTAAATGCGCGCATTTCTCTACGTAGTGCAGTGAAACGTTTTGTAATTTGTCCCTATCGTTTAAAAGGTCTTTTTCAAGAATAGATAATATGAGAATGATGCCTGGACGATAATAGACAGTCTTTCTATGTTGATAAAGTAAAATTTGGCTGCTGTGATTCCGGTCGGCTTCTGGGCTCTCTGAATGATTTGTTTACCGTTTTTCTGCAAGGAGGTAGGTTCGTTGTACCATGGGTATTCGTACATAGCACTGGCCACTAGAGCTGCCTGGAGATAGAGGTAGGTTAATTGCATCAACTATGACAAAGTCTTGAAGTCGTTACCTTTTCGCTCAGCCTTGTACCATTGATACAATATATAACGATTTCAAAAAAGATTACCGTGAATAGTATCAACACGTTTCCAATGTTTGGTCCAATGTTCTGATGAGAAAAGAGCGTCCAGATATCATCGGGATCATACATGGAATTGATACTCACATTCGATATGTATAGCATACTCAAACACCACATCAGGATGCAACCAAATATCTGGTTCATCAGAACAAAGCACAGAGTGGCTTCCAGGTTGTCAACATATTCCAGAGCAAGACTATGCAGTTCCACAATTTCACCAAATTCCTTGCGGCGGTCGTCCAGATTCTCAATCTTTGCCGCTGCGTTTATTCGCTTCGACACCAGCTCAAAGAGTTTCGTCCCATATCGGATAATCACCACGAATACTGATCCCTTAAGTGAGCTGTGAATGGCGGAACTGAACACACTGATTGTGTAGAAAGTCAACATGTAGAACATGTATTGACCGAAGTCTGTACGAACTTTGAGACAGTAGAAACTGAAAATGTGTTTTATTAGTACAAATATCGAATATTGAATTTCTAATTTTTACTTACTTTAGTTCAAATCCAAGCATGAAATCATTCTCCGTATCAATAAAAAGCAGTTGCACAACGCTGAACGCAATTGGAACGACTGTGAATGAAGTCGCCAAAATCATTATGTAGATTGTGTAGCGCCGGCCAAATTTGTCCATTCGTGCCGTGAACTCGTCAATCTCATCCCTCAATTCTTCCGACCAGTCCCGTAGCAACATCTTCTCCAACACTGCCACCAATCGCTCGAATCGGTTCCGTCTGAGGGCGAAAATTCCAATCGAGATGCAGTTTTCGATTTGAAATATCAACTCGGCAACATTTCTCACGAACGTGTCGAAGCCATCCTTCCCGGGACCGAAGACGATTTTCGGTGCAATAATCAGCGCCACTATGTTGAATGCCAGGATGCCGTATTTTACCATCTGTCGACGGTCACCCCAGAGTCCAACAAATCGGAGCAATGCTAATTGGAAGCGGAGTGAGCGATGGCCGTCCGGTGGGCTGAAGTGGTTCTCAAATATCTGCATGGTGCCGATTGTGATGTCTGAAGAGGATTATGGTTCCTTGTTCTATAGACTGAACGTGCCAGTGCCTTCTGTAGTGGATTTTCCAGCAGTTATTCATTTTATTTCGTCTCTGGTTGAGGTGAAAAGTTAGCAAGTCATGATTGGTAATCAACTATAAAGAATAATTTCGCACGCAAATTTATACAGGGTAGCTTGAATGAACTGTTTCGAAATATAGAATATGAAAGAACATCATGTTCCTAGTGTCGCAATTTATCATTGTTAAATCAGGAGAAAATGTATCAGATTTTTGACGTAGGACTAAGTCTTTTATTTCTATATACGGGGGTTACTCTACGAAATTGGAAATGAGGCATGTAACGATTCATTAAAAGATTTCAAACGCATATTACGCAATCTCGCTATTGAAGTATATTATTGTGTGTACCAATAGACAGGGAATTTATCCCGCTTTTTTTTGCTAAAAACATGAACAGTGAAAATAGTGAAAAAACTAAGCAATTTGACGATTAAAATGGGTATGTTATTTCGATTTTACAAGCACTAGATTTTCCCCACAACACAACAAGTTTGCCTACAACTCGGGCGTTATTTCACAATGTGAGTCGGTGCGTGTTATGAATTATTTCCATTTGCCGATAAAATGCATTTATCAGTTGGCAGCAGGGTTCCCAATAATATTTTCCAAAAAACTGAAGGCTTGCTCTTAAAAAATTGAAGGAAATTGGTTCTTGTAAAACTGTTTTATTTTAATCATCGGTTTTCATTAAGCTTTGACGGAGCTTCGTGTAGTGTTTATATGCAGTTCATAGAATGGCGAAATAAACCAATAGGTAATCATACTATTCGAGAATGTCAGAATGACGTTTTCCATCACTCGAAGATTACTGTGAAACAATATTTTAGGATCTTTTTATCTAGAACCTTTACGCAATACAATTTTGCTGCGATTGCTTATAACATCGCTGAGAGAAGATGATCGTAAAACTGCTTAATTGAGTTGCATGGGGACACGGTTTCTGGTTATGGCACTGTCACTGCATCGAACCTAACCTCGATATTTTGTCCTTCTTCTTTAAACGCCAGCTTTGACATTCCTTAATTTGTGGCTGAAAATGATTGTTAACGTACAAAAATTCGATTTCGAAAACTGATAAAAATTCGATGTTTCTTGGACTCATTTTTTAAATTTTCTACATAACTTCTATTTTATGTGAAAAATTTAAAAAAAAATGGAAAAATACCTATTTTAGGTATTGCAAATTAATGTTTTTTTTTTGTAAAAAAAAGTACTAATTTTTTTGCTCAGTGTATATTTTTTCCACGTTTTAACATCAAAACTTTATAACTCTTTTTAGAACACTATTTCGGTTCGACTCATAGTTTTTGAGATATAAATATGAAAAAATTCTCTTACTAAAACCGATACGCCCTTTTCAAAAGTTCCCAATGGCTGTGGAAAACTCATATTTCTTCCAACCCAAACGGAATACAAACTTTCATTCGAATCAAAAATACATGTTTTTAAAATCTGCATTTTCAGGACGATTTCATTTGGAATTACTCTTTGTTAAGTAAGATAAAAGTTTAGGGATTCCCTGTTTTTGTTGAAGTAGTTTAATAAGCTGTTGCAGAAGTCCATGTGTGGCAGATGAAACACGACTAAAAACAGTATATTTTCACCACATGCACTGCGGCTAACCTAGTGAATTCGGAAGTGTGAGCAGGGGAAAGATAAGAGTAGAGTGTGTAAAGAAAGATTGATCCAAGGTAAATCCACCTTGGGTCGATCGAACGATAAATGCAAAAAATGGTCATGTTATAGGAAGGTGAAGGGAGGAATAATATTTATATATTGTAAATTCATTTTACATAGAATGGATAAAACTGAAACACACATATAAAAAACTTGATAAAACTGGATAATATTCAATAAAACTGGAAGTTTTCAGGATTCAACTGTATGATTGGATCGAGATAAAAAAACTGGAAGAATCCAGTTTGAACTGGAACATTGACAACGCTGGTTGGCATAATCATTGAAGGGATGATCTAGGATGGTTTTACTCTATTCTCCCAAAAGTTTTGACGAGAGTCTGGTTCAAAAGATCTAGGATAGGGATAGGGATTTTATTAGATTTGTGGTCAGGTTGTAGTCCAATCAATTTGTGCTCAATTCATGTTTTTAATCGTGTAGATTTTGCTACAAACAATTCATGTAATTGTGGTCCAGGATATCAGGATGTCGGGCATGTTGTTTGGTAATGTAAAAAAACACAATTAAAAAATTTAACTGGCTGCTGCTTTAGAGGTTTGAAAGGTTCATGATCACACATGTCAGATCATGACAGCTTGAGAAGTCTCGATCTTTATATTATGTTACCCATATACAGGCATTCCATGCCAAACCGATATAGTGGTTCTCATATTTTCGAGAAAAGCGGTAGTTTTGTTCTTTATCGCAAAATACATTTGTTTTTTCATTAGAATGCCTATTTCCATGTTTGGGTGGTCCAAAATATCTATTTTTTCCAGTTTTTCCAAAAACGACTTTTTTCAAAAATTCCTAACTTTTGACTACTGGACTGAGGATCAACATATTAAATTGAAGTTAAATAGCTAGTTTTTCTGAAAAATATTATACTTGCGAAAAAAATTCATTTTGCTGGGAGGGGCTGAAATTGATTTTCGGACCATCGGTTAATTTTGAAAAATCAACATTAGCTTCATGAAAAAAATATTTAAAAAAAACATAGCACCCTTGTTTTCGTGAACATGTAAACATAAAAAACAAATATAATCAATAATTACGGGAACAAAATCACATTTTCTATAGCAAGTCCAGTATTTTTTAAAATAAGTTCATTGGCTTTAATTTGATATAATAACCGTCAGAATCGATCCAGTAACTCAAAAATTATGAATTTTTGAAAAAATACATTTTTCGACAAAAAAAGGGGGCGGGGGGGGAGGTGTGAAGGTGTGGAAATTGCTTGCTCGGACGGATTGTTTTTCCATTATTTTTGCGTGAATTTCAATTTAATATGCTATCAAAGGAAAAATGTGGAAGGTGTCGATTTTTCTCTTTGTTGTCTTCCATTTTTAATACTCTTTAATTCACAACTGAATAGAACAAACAAAAAACTGCAAAAGACAACGAGCATAAACATAGAATTGTATGATCAATATTACGTGAGATATCGATCAAAACAGCCATCTAACGAGAAAATAATGGATTTCTGTTTTCCTCAACCTAATATTATGCATAATGATATTTTTCGTGGATTTATGCTATCATGACAGTTCTAAGCACTATTTTGAATTCTTTACTCGGTTTTAATTGCGACTGATTGGCATATTGACCTTCACCACTCTGAATGGCCAATTAATTCACTCTAAATTCAGGCTGGCACTGTTGGAAACTTTAAAATATATTTTTCTCCAGAAAAATCGATCTATGTTCTGAATGTTTCCAATTTTATTACTTACTTATTATTACTTATTATCAACTCACCATAGAAGTACCGAATTTATTTACTTCTTCTGAACAATCCTTTCAAAACACAAAATATACATGTATAAATAAATTCGAACACTTTTTCTTTGGAGCTCTGCTCACCCGTTAGTTTTCTTCAAATCATTACATTTTGAACAAGTGCCAAATAGTTTTCACAGCGTAATGCGCCACTTCCAGCATTCCAGCAAACGCTCTCAAACAACGGATCGAACGGCAGCTCAATATCAAGTAAACCTGCAGCAATAAAATTGTAAAGCGGGCAATATGATTGGCCATAAAAAACGAAAATTGCTTTTTCACACGAACTATCCGTTCGTTATAATCACTCCCTTGGGAGGGTCCTTCCACCACACGACGGTGCGGTCCACAGGAGAAACTATCCCGCCACGGTCTGGCCTAGCGTTCGATACAACAGCAGCAGCGTATAAATATATTGTCGCCTGTCCTGCGGTAAACCGGCCCTTCCACAGAAGGAACATATTGTAGTAGAACACTGAGGAGACAACAGGAACAATCGGTAACGGTTCATGCTGGTCATAAATATAAACTTTATGGAACTCTGGGCGCAACGAACAGTGTGTTCCCGCAGTGATTGCTCTGGAAAATAATTGACCTGGTTTGTGAAGTTTCGTGCAAGTTTACATCTCACGTCATATGGTGGTGTCGCTGTCGATGGAACTCAAATCTGCCGGATAACTGGTGCCGGTAAATAATTCTGGTGAAAAACAGCATACCCTTATAGCCCTATTTTCCAATTTTCATTTAAATAATATTTCTAACCGGCCCCAAAAGTGAAAGGGAGATCTTCAATAACAGTTGATTAGCATAAAAATCGTCTCAAATATATTCGGAGAGGTTGACCTTTTTTCTTTAGTCCGCAACAATTCCGAGAAAAGTTCTTATAAACACAATGACAAAAGTAGCTTCTCGGAACCCATTCCAAACCAGCACTGCCGATACGTTTATTAGGCTCCTGATAAGGCACGCCATATCGTTCCGTCGAGGACGAAAAGCTTGAAAGCTTCTTGGTGTTTCGTTCTCTCTTTGCGCTCGAACAAACCGACTACTAGTGTGTTATTCACCGAACCGAGAAGCCCGCTCACGCGAACGGATTTAAGCCGTTGGGAAGAAAGGACGGAAACGGTTGGGCCATCGCTAGGATACGGTCCGGCGGAAGCACGCACCGAATGGGAATGAATGACTGAATGAGTGGCACCCCAAATGAGATTATAACAATTTGGTGACAGCTGATGCGAAAACGGGAGCTTTTGGTAGGATTCATCGATGTGCGACAGATGGGTAAAGCCTCTCTACCATCTCGCTGCGAGCCATTGCTGACCCATTTCGAGTAGTTACCGCGGAACGCGCTCGTTTAGGCCTTCAATTTCTGGGTCGGCGGAAAACGATAAACGGCATTGTAATGAATGGGTAATTATAAAGAGATTAGGCTTGGCTGCAGCGGATGCTTGGGATGGATTTTTGACTTATGTCCGTCTTTCGGAGCGTTTGTGCTGCATGAGGGCATGTCATGAAATCGGTTCGATTTGTAACAATATTTTTCAAGGGATGAATTCTAATTTTGATTGGAAGTAAGAAGACTGGTAAGTATATTCTACGATCCATTTAGTGCTTGGACTAAGTTTGTCCATTATTCTTCATAGAAGAACATCAATCTTTACACTATTATATGTTTTAACATTCATTTCATGGAAAATTTAAAAAAATAAGCAAAATTACACCAATGCACAATGGTCCAGGAGATATATTAGACAAAGTTGTTACTCATGATAGAGCGCTCGTTTTTATGTTGTCAGAAAAAGGGTGACCAAAATTGTCGATGAAATAAAAAATCTAACTTTCTTATCTTTATAGATAGAGGTAAACATAGTTCGACAATGTTGTAGCAAAGTTTTTCTCTATCTCTTGAAATAACGGATATAGCGCCTTTTTTCTAAGTTACGTTAGGGTCACCATGAAAAAAACTGTTTTTTTGCTTTAACTTTTATATTTCAAATTTTACATGCAAACTGTCTTCGTAAGACTTTTAGAGCATACTAATACAAACATTTTTCGATGCAGAACTTGTCGATATCTCAACTTTACTTAAAGTTATTCATATTTCTTCCCAAAAACACGTTCTTTTCATTTGTTTGTCATCCTTTTTGGGGCAAACATAAAAAATGTTTGTTGACGGAATTTGAAAGAACAGATTTCACTCTATGTAATATGTGATTTTGAAAACTTATTTTTTGTGTTTGAGTAAACTAAAATTGAAATCATGAGTTTTTGGATGAAAATCCGTCAATAACTTTGAGCAAGATTAGGATATTGACATGTTCTGCATCGCAAAATATTGGTATTGATAAGCTCTAAAAGTCGTACGAAGACCATTTTGATGTAGAATTTTAAATATAAAAGTTAGAGTAAAAAAACCCGTTTTTTCATAGTTACCCTATTGCAACTCAGATAGAAAGCGCTAAAACAACTTTGTGGGAGATATTTATTGTTTAGACAAAAACTGTCTTAGACAAAGTTGTTACATATGATAGAGCGCTAGAGCGGTTGTTCCAGAAAGAATAACAAACAATTGATGAGAGCGTATATTTTGGGAACAAATATCAATAACTTTGAGTGAAGTTGGATTAGTGATTTGCGTATAATTTAAAGGAATGGCGAAAGGTTCTATTGACGGAAGAAGGGCGGAAAATAATAAAGATATTCAGTGAACAAAAGTTTTCTAATCGCTCGATCGTAACAAAAATTGGTCTATCTGAGAAAGCGGTACGGAATTTCTTTAAATAATGCTAGAAATATGGGATATAACGACCGACAAATGGGAACCCCAAAGTTACTTTGCGTCTTAAAGGTCGAATAAGACACGAAGCAACCAGGATTATGCATAGATCCACGTTTCCAAGCAATCGAAGGCATGGTTTGCCGAGAAGGACATTCCGCTTCTTGAATGACCTGCTTGCAGTCGATTGCAATCCCAAAGAGAACCTATGGAGAATCTTGGCCGAGATGGTCTATGCAAACGGATGACAATTTGACAACATTTACAGTCTCAAGATAGTAATTCAGGAATGTTGGGCTATAATCAATATTGCAACACTTTAAAAGCTGTCTGACTCGATGCCAAATCGAGTTTTCAAAGTGATCCGAAATGGAGGTGGACATACTAAATATAAGCTACCGATTGGACTCGAAAGTTGCCGCACAAACTTTCTTTCATTGTAATTTTAGGATGCGGCTAAACGAATGTCTACCACTGTATGAAGACATTTCAGTGTGATACACTCTGTCCAACTTCTATAAGACCACCCTGATTATATTTCGTTGCTACACAAACAGTTAGAATTTCAACAAGACACGTTCATACATTGTAGAACGCTTAGAATAAAGTATATTTAGCGTCAATTACGTTCAAAAGAATTGTTTGTTTATTTATTGTGCTTAAATATGATAATTTCATATAAGATCTTTTCAAAATTCATAAATATTTTCAATGAAAAATTCAAAACTATTGCCTAATTTACATGTCAATAATTGGCAGCCTTGCCATTTTGGGTTAAAAACCTGGAAAATTCTTGTTGGCATACTATTTAACAAATTTTTCTGAACGGATTTCTCGATATATTTCCATTTTTACAAAATTGCGACATAGTTCTCTTCAATCGTGGTGTAGCGCTTCCTTTCAGTGTAGATTCTGCGTACAAGGATCCCCCTATGATTTTCAGCAGGATTCAAGTCTGGAGAGCGAACCAGTCAGTCCAAAAAAAAAAAGTTTTTGGCCCTTAATCGATTTGCTTAGTTTCCTTGCTGGTATGAATAGTAGCATTGTTTTGCTGGAATGTCATTTTTTTGTGACTATATCAACGCAAAAACGGTAGGAGAGAGGATTTCAGAACATGTATGTAATCCTCGAATGATGTGAAAGCTGTCTTGAGCTTTCCGGTTGCACAGAATCCCGCCCAAATCATGAACAAGCCTCCACCAAAATTTCTGGTTGAAATATACTGTTCCTCCTTTCGTTAATCACGCCAGCATCCGTTGAAACCATCAGTACTATACAAATTTAACTTTTTTTCGACACTGAAGATAATCTAGCAAAGTTAAAAGCAGGGCTCTGCATAGTCATAGTCAACTGAGGATAGTCAGCTGACTATCTGACTGACTATATCCGTATTCAGTTAGTAATGACTATTGGCTTCTTCACGCAGTTTCTCCACCAAAACGACTAAACAGTCAGTCGTGCGCTTAGTAGCTATCTCCCTCTAACGACTCGACTATATCATTTCATTCTTCCCAGTCGGATTGTCCTCATTTCAATTTGAAGTGACTTCTCCCAAACCGAATGAGTTCCTCTCTTTCTCTCTCTCTTATGGTCGTGTGCATGCATTGATGTTCGAGTTCAACGTGGTTTGACATACGCTACAGGTGAGCTAGATTATTTTGTATCGTACACGAAAATTACTCGCTAAATATAATCGAATCCTTACGAATTTATATTTATTCATTTGCCAACAGATACAATGGTTATCCCAATGACATGAAAATTACGACATTACACATATTAATTAAAAACTTTACGGAAACAACTCTTATTTCTACAACGTGAAACATTAAAGTCAAACACATCGTAGTATCTGTTGAAGACACGGCACATCCTTCGCATGGGCTCGTTAAATCCATAATTTGTTCGCGAGGGATGGACGCATAAGAAAACGTGAGAGCGTAAATTACGGCGGCGGATGTTTATGCTAAGACAGCTTAACAGCGAAGTACAGTCGATGTTACCTTGAAGCAGGTCACCAATGAAGCATGCCATCGTGATGTTACGTCTCGCCTCAAGTGATTCCAAGTGTATTAACATGCAACGACTTTTGTAGCTGGGCAAGTTGTCGACGTCATTCCAAAGAAGATGCCTCAGAGCGAAACGGATAAACTTTCGTTGGATTGCTTCGATGCGGTTCACCTCGTTTTGGTAGTATGGGCACCACACTACAGCCGAATATTCCAGTATTGGTCGAACCAAAGAACAGTACAAAGCCTTAAGACAATATATATCCTTGAATTCTTTGGCGAAGCGGAACATGAACCCGAGTTGAGATGAAGCTTTCGACACCACGTAGGCGACGTGGTCCTTGAATGTAAGCTTGGAATCAAGTAGTAATCCAAGATCCTTGACCGTCGATTCCCGTTTCAAGCTTATCCCCGATAGAACATAGTTGTGTTGAATCAATGCACGTTGTCTACCGAATGAAATTATAGAGCATTTCGATGCATTGAGTAACATGCGGTTTAGTTGGCACCACTCGGCAAAAGCTTCTAATTCTAGCTGTAGAAAAACAGCATCGCTTGGTTTCCGTATCACGAGATACAACTTGAGGTCGTTGGCGTACGACGACTTGCGCCATTTCAGAATGTAGTTGACGTCATTCATATACAGCAGAAACAGGAATGGCCTTAGATGGCTGCCTTGAGGAACGCCAGATGTCACGGGGAAGGAAGGAGCAACATAGTCCGCAATTTTGACAGACATGATTCGACCAGTCAAATAAGAAGAAAGCCAACCAAGCAGGTCGTTCTGAACACCTAACCTGTCATACTTAGCCAAAGCAATGTCGTGATTCATTTTATCGAATGCTGCAGAGAGGTCTGTATATATAGCATCTACTTGATGGCCTTGCTCAATTTCACGGATGATGTAGGAAGTGAACTGTACTAAATTGGTAGTCGTTGAGCGCTTGGACATGAAACCATGCTGGTCCATCAAAATGCAGTGAGCGAAGTTTTGAACCAATTCTTCGAGAATAATTAGCTCGAGAAGTTTCGACGTAGCACTTAAAGCGGCTATTCCACGATAGTTCGATACAGTCCTTTTGCAACCCTTTTTGTGAATCGGAAAAACATAAGATTCCTTCCAGCAGGATGGGAAGTCACCTGACCTCAGGGAGAGATTGAAAGTATTGGCTAGAGGTTGCTAGAGCAATCAGGACCAAGGACGGAATACCATCAGGACCGGAACCCCTCGAACTTTTCAGTTGACTCCCGGCTGAGATAACCATTTCTCTCGTAATAGCAAACGGACCACTTGAGAAGGATGAGAAAGGAACGTTGCGAGATGCAGCTGCTACGTCCTGGCTGTTTTTCGTTCGTTACTGAAAACGCTGCTAAACTGTTTACGAAATAATTCTGCAATATCTGGAATGATTGCAGCGCTCACTACACCATTAGTCATGGTTGAGGGGAGGCCTGTTTCCTTCCTTTGACTATTCACGTGTTGCCAGAACCTCTTAGGGTTGGATTTCAGACGACGTTGGAGCTGTCTTAGGTGCGCTTGAGGTAGTTGATCGTACAATCGTCTGTAGTCCGAATTAGCCTTGGAATAACGCGTTTTCGTGGATTCGGTATGAAGTTTGGCATGTTCCCGAAGAGCTGCCCTTTTCCGTTTCTTCAAACGCTTAAGTTTCGAGTTCGACCATGCAGGTTTAAGAGGTACACGGTTAGTTCGCTTAGGTACAAATTGATCAATGGCATAGATTATGATGCACGATACCGTTGATGTTGCGTCGTTGACGTCGCGATTGGCCAATTCTTCATCCCAATTAACGTTTGAGAGGAAATTGTTCATCTCGTCGAAGTTGGCTTTGTCGAAGTTGTAGTATATTCTCTCTGTCGTGTCTTTGTAATCACATTGTACGCAAATATCAATGCTGACCAGCAACGGGGGATGATGTATGCAACTTTTCACTAGCGGAGCAGGAGCTGGTATTACGGAGCAACTGGAACACATTTCCTCACTCACAAAGCAGAGGTCAAGCATACGGTTGTTACGATTCATAACTCACACGTATAAAATAGTGTGCAGTGTGTGTGTGCGTCTTTTCTTGCACGGTATTTGCTAATACTAACGTGAGGACCTTTATAGTATACTTGATAAACGTCTAAGTTGGTTGGTTTGAGTTTACGATGGGTAGACAATAATCCGTTCATTGATGGGGTAACTTTTTTTTGCATCAGAAATCATATTTTCGTTCTTCTTTATATGGACGTAAAAATAAGATTGCGTATGCGGGTATAAGTTTCGTTCCTAGGGGAGTAGAAATGTGGATTGAAGATTTAAGTTCAATGAAGAGGATGAAGAGAATGAAGATTTGTATTCATTTGTCGAGTCAGTTCAAATAACCACTAACTGGACTAGTTCACCAGTCATCTTCGCTAGTCAGTGCTAGTCAATTCATTTTCTAGTCAAGTCACTTTTTCTTGTGGGTGACTGCCGAAGCAGTTCTAGTCGAAGCGAAGTTACTGAGAGTAGAGTCGGTCTTCATTTTTCACCTTCGAAGATTTCGGGCCCTGGTTAAAAGTAAAAAAATAATTGAAGAACTTTTCGTTATGGTATATAGCAAAAAGTATTCTTTTGAAAACGTTTTTTGTCGTGACATATCATGTCCCATTTTTGATTCACGTAAGCTTTGGCAAAACTCAGAAGTCTTGGACGATAATCGTCCAATCCGACGAGAAATTTCTCTAATCCCAACATTTTCTTGGTCCTTTTTCTTTATCCGTGAGCACATTTCCCTGCGGCATTTTCCAGATTTATTAATCAAACTAACAAAATCAATGGAGAACGTAACTGGTCTTATAGAAACTTGACACTTGGCGAATACAAAAACATTTGTTTACGATCAACGCTTGCACATACACATATGAAAATCATGCAGTGTATGCTAGTTACCAATACAAATGCACTAGAATATAAATTGAAGCGTTGTTTGTTTAAAATGACATAAAGCAGCAAAATCATCACCTGGACAGAGTGTAGTGTATGTGGATTTTTAGGAATGAAATGAAATTGGCCGACAGTATCGTCAAAAGAAGTAAGACTTTTGTCATTTTCTCGCTTTTTCTATCAGTGTCACTTGTTTTCTTTTGCTTAGTGTCATTAATTCGCTTTTTTCAGGATCACTTCACAAATCTAAGGTTCCCAGGATAAATATCGTTTCAATAATCAGATTTAGGAATATGAATTGAGTTACAGAGATGAAATACACAAATTGAGTTATTGATAAAAAATGTTAGATAAATGAGAGTCATCCATTCTATTTTTTTGGCATTTGAATCTTCGTACAAGCCCATCTTAATATCATAGTTCCCACTTATCATAGTTCCGTTTTGTGGAATAATTGGATTGCTATTGAATGGTTTAGCAGGTCGGTTATTGTTTTTAAACTCATGAAATTTAGTTTGCTGTTGCGCAATATATGCTTTGTTCACATTTATTTAAATAAACTTCAAAACCTCAAGATAAATTTAATGAAACGTGCTATATAACAATATCAGTTAGAACAAACTTTGAATAATTTATCACACATTGTCTAAGATTAAGTTATAAATTTTAGTTTCCTTCAATATGATTGTGAAGACACTTGAAGACATTTTGTCGTACCAAGTGAAGACATCAGGAAAAAACACCTGACATCTATGCAGCTGACTTTTAAGAGGTATTCGCGTTGATGGTATTGATGGTTCGTCTTCCAATTTGGGAGGCGAAAATAGTTATGGATTGTCAGGTGGTATAAACGAGCTTTTATTACATCATTTAATGAATTTTATATATTGCACATTCCTATCGAGAATTTGGAGGAGTCTCTGACAGTGGGGATTGAGAACAAGTTGAGATTTTTCTATAGGATAATGATTCGATCTTCCTTTTTTATGCAAAATGAATACACGATATTAGATTTTCAAGGTGGATTTTTCATATTAACGGGTATTTCAATAGGGACACTACAAAATAAGGCCGATAGGGACAGCAAACAACGCCACATTTTTTCCGCTCTCTTGTAATTTCTCTTCAGTAAGATTTGCCATTTCATAATGTAAAGATATACGATCCAACAACGAGTCGAGGTTATTAATATTAATTTACTACCGAAATTCGGAGTCAATGGCCTTAACTTTAAGAGCGCTACGTCCATTTTATGGTCGTCATAATCGTCCTGTTGCCGTGTGTATCTTGTTCCACGCAGAGGATACTGGTCGTTTAAACTTCTTTAAACTCTATAATGTATTTACATAGGTAATGATTTCTTAGGTTTTCTTTATTGTTATATATACAAAATAGTTTTAAAAAAATAGCTTCAGATGGGCCAACTAGAAGAGCCTGTTGGGCCATATGCGGTTCACGGGTTGAGTATAGGCGAGTTAGACCATCGAACAGCGGAGACAGTTGTTATGATCACTGTTGTGTTATTAATAGCACAACAGCCCGATGTTTCTTGCAGAGCATAGCAGTTGTATGGATGAAACGATCTCCATTCGACCGTAGATCGATCTCCATCGCTGATGACTGTTGCGTGGACGTAGTTATTCTATAACAACACAAATATGGTCAATTGAGAGCTCTGAGTTTTGAACTCACGATCGATCGCTTAGTGAGCGAACGCGCAACCAATGTGTCTACGAAGACCCCCTGAGTTCTCAGTTCGTATATAAAATATATTCATAGAGTAAACACTAAAATGAAAATAAAAAGAAATTAATCATCCAATTTCGAATATCGTTGCTATTTATTTTCATATTCCATCTGATTTTTTTTCGATTTATCCTCTAATCTGAAAAAAATTAAAAAAGTTAAAATACGACATTCGAAATATCAAATCAAAACGGACCAACAAGATAATGATTCAATCTCACCGCAATTATTTTAAAGCCCACAAAAGCCACCCAACAAAGTTGCTCTGTCAACTGACATAAAACCTAAACTAACCAATCAGCAATCCGTCAAAAATGTGACCTTTATCAGTGTGTTGTGGTGTGTGTTGACAGAGACATCAACCCCGAGTAAGCAGCATCAAGATGACTCTTCCCACGAATCAGTGGGCCAGCTCGTGTGAAAAACTGTGGCGATTTCTGAGAACAGAGCGAACGTGATAAGTGCTAAGGTTCGGCTAACACCGCTCTTCTCGGATGTGCGTGGGTCCGAGCGAGCGTTGCTTCCCGGAAAACTTAAACCACTTCACAGCACTTTGACAAGTGAGGATCATGCGAAAATGAGTGAAAGGTAAATATAATTAATGGGGAAGCAAAAAAAAGAGATGGTTAACGAGAATTTTCGCTTCTCCCCCCTGGGGCAACCAAATTTAATGCCTTACACAAACAGACCGGAAAGAGCAAATTATGAGGGTTAAAATTATGAATTTAGTATCATTGTTTCTTCGGCTCCGGCATCCGAGGATGAGTACTTTATCGGAAGTGCACTGATCCTTCGTGGGTTTGGGATAATAACTAAATTGGTTTAGTTGGGCAGCGGAGGAAAAGTTCAGACCGATAAATAAATGAGTCGAGTTGTTGGCTGAGATAGTTAACGGAGGCTTTGATTATGCTTGTTGAATGCATGATAGAGATCCAAAAGGTCTTCTGCTGGAATATAGTTATGACGTCAATATAACCACCCATCCGATTCGTAGTAATGATATATCCTCGTCACAACTGTCAGTAATGGGGTTGATAATAAAAAAAAAATCTCATTTGTCGCCGGCTGATGTCAAAGCGAGAGGAGAATTAAGTTTTTCATCTGAACGAGTAGAGCCAGACACGGATAGCTATTACCAACATATGCGTCTGTATTTGTGGTTTGGGTGGATAACATATCAGCGCCGTTTGGTTTGCGTCAATCACCGAGGATCTTTATCTCCTGCCTTTATCTCTTCAGTGTGTGTGTGTGCGGCGGTGGTGTGCTACTTGTCATTACATAACCCGCTCAGTCGGTCGGTTCGACACAGGAAACAGAGAGCAAACCTTCGAGGAGTACAATTTAATTAAAGCGAAAGATGAGCGACGAAGATGGAACAGGAAAAATGCATGATGCTTATGGCTCCATGTCACAGGAATATGTTACCTCAAAGGTTCGATCCGCACTACTAAAAACATGGGCAGCAGTTGGGGAGAATCAGAGGGATGAAGCTGTTTGAGTTGGAAGTATGATGAAGAATTCAATGGCGGTCATGTTGTATTTTAAATCATACAGCAAAAGCTCCGGATTATGACATGATTAAACCAATTGAATCGATGGTCATTCATTTATTAGTGGCAATAGTCGATCTTAAGATGGGCCCATTGCCAGGGAAACAAAATAAACAGTTACAGCGCTCCAATCTTTCCATTTAATTGATCTAAAATATCATTAAATTAGGGTCCGATTGAATCGGCGAAAAGTGAAAATATGGCGACGTAATCATTTCCATCGTGTATTGAAAGCGTTATAATTGATGCGGTAAATGGATTTTTTACTTCGAATATGTCATGAAAAAAGTTGCCGAATTCTTGATAGTTTACTAAAAATCGATCAATTGTGTATACTTAAAATCAAAAGATTCATTTCAACCTGAGTTACATCGTGTGTGTACTCGCTTCTAACTCATTTTGAAAATTTTTATGTATAAATCACAGGATTTCCTAAAAATAAACTGCGTCGTTGTAAAATCGAAATAATGCCAATTCAATCAGTTGGATAATATGTTATAATTGAATTCGTTTGCTTTTAGTCAAATATTTTTGTAATATTGTAATATACCTGACTTGTTCTTTGATTTGTTAACATATCTATTTATATACAGGGCGGACTTGATTATATACAGTCTCTGATTTCTTTTCACTGTATATTATCGAGTAAAAAATGTGTTTTCATTGGTTTTTTAATATAAAAGAAGAATTTAATTCATGATTCATCCCCTTAAAATCATAAAATACCTTTCTCATATAAAACATCCGAATCAGGGTTGCCACATTTAAATCTGTAAAATTTTCTGAAAAATCTGTATATCTGTATTTTCAACGAAAAAAAATCTGTATCGAAATATTGAGGGAAAAAAAAATTAAATTGAGGTTTATTTTAATTTTGAATTTATTTATTTTTTAATTTATGGGTTTCTAAAGTCGTATCAATACAACAAAATAAATCATAGTTCAAAGTTTTCTCATAATCTTACGAATTGTATGATGTTTATACAAGGTTTTGTTGAACTTTGCCTTAAAATGTTTCGTCAATTTCGTCCTTGAAGCTCCTCCTTGAGCCGATACATAGTTCTTCGCTATAAAAATAGAGTCTATAATTGCGTGTGCCAACCGATTTCCGGACTTTGTTTCATGGGCATTGTAAAGCGAAAATATCCGCTCAACACACGCTGATGAATGTTATCAATAGTGTCTTACAAACGACCTTAGCGATGGATACAAAAAATTATCACCACGCCTTTTGACATCCAACAGCTGGGACCAAGTTATAGTTGAATAAATCCATTTCTCCCCCATATGATTCGTCTTGCGTAGCCTGAATCCGTTATCCAAGCCTTGTCTATTACCTGCTTCAACGTATTGACGAAATTGACGCAACAAATCCGCAAGGTTTGGTAGCTTGATCGAATTGCTTTGAAATATGGTTCACGAGTTTAGTATAGAAGCCACGACATATCGATTTTCTGCATCGATATCAACGTAAACAACTTGAGCTTTTTCAGAAAGTCTTCAAAATCTTTCACATCAAGGTCACCGAATCAGCGAATCAGCGTTGCACGTAGCTCTTGAAACATAAATGACCCAACATGATCAGCTATAACATTTTTTATATAGTTCCCAGAGAACTTCCTGATTGAATAGTGCAATTGACGTTATTGATGAGCGGTAGAACAAAGTTGAGGGACAAAATAAACGGTTTAGTCATAGGATCGTTCAAATGAGTCAATATACAGGGTTTTCCATTTCGGGCTTCCGAAAGTATACAGCCCTGCGCTGACAACCGTTTGACATAGCTGTCAACCAAAGCGTCATATCGTTAGTTGAATGTCTGCCATTTTTCAATATGGATCGTTTTAGCATCGCACAACGTGTTAATTTTGTTAAATTATACTATAAAAATGATGAAAACCCGGCAAATGTTTTTCGAGCATTACGGACGGATTTTGGTCGTCATGGACGGCCTAAAGAGCACACAATCGCTAATGTAGTGCGTAAATTCGAACAAACTGGATCCGTAGCGGATATTGTGAAACCTGTGCATCATTGTAATGTGCGTTCGGCCGAAAATATTGCTGCTGTTGCTGCCAGTGTGAAGGATGACCCGAATGTTTCGATTCCACGGCGTGCTCAGCAATTGGGCTTGTCAAACACATCATTGTGGCGAATTTTGCATTTGGACCTGCATCTACATCCATATAAAGTCCAACTGGTACAAAAATTAGAGGGTGGTGACCATGGAATGCGTCGGGCATACGTCGATTGGGTGAACGAACAACAGCAGCAAAATGCTGAATTTTCGCATCAAATTTTCTTCAGCGATGAGGCACATTTCGAGCTCGGTGGCTATGTGAACACCCAAAATTTCCGTATATGGGGCTCAGAAAATCCACACGTGATTGTTGAAAGGCCATTGCATCCGCCAAAAGTCACTGTTTGGTGCGCATTATGGTCTGGTGGAGTCATCGGGTCGTGTTTTTTTGAAAATGAGGTCGGAGAGACGGTAACTGTGAATGGTGAGCGCTTTGGCCGCATGTTAACCGATTTTTTTTGCCACAAATTGAAGATATGAATACGGATGACATGTGGTTTCAGCAGGACGGCGCCACGTGCCACACAACACGACCGAACATGGCCATATTGCGAACGAAATTTGAGGGACGCATAATTTCGCGTTTTGGTGATGCCAATTGGCCGTCCAGATCATGCGATTTGAACCCGCTAGACTTTTTTTTGTGGGTTTATGCGAAAGACCGTGTCTATGCCAACTCTCCGCAAATTCTTGAACATTTAAAAGACAACATTCGTGAAGTTATGACCGAGATACCGCCCCATATGTGCCGAAAAGTCATCGAAAATTGCCTGTTCCGGATCAAGGTGTGCGAGGAAGCCCTAGGTGGACATTTGAATGATGTTGTATTTCACACATAATGGCATAAACCAAACTTTAATTTGAAATAAAAGTTTCATCGAAATGCGAATTCTAAGTGTGTTTTATTTCAATTTACTTTCGGAATTTAAAGTTGGAAAACCCTGTACTATTGGCGGATTAATTATGGTCATACTTAACTTGGAACGAAAATAATAGTTTAAGCTTTTCAAATCGCTCAAGATTTCACTTCCAACTGCTGCCAACGAAAGTCATCTTTTTACGTTGCGTTCAACATTTTTATAAATCGAGTGCATACATAGATACCACTGTAATAAATTCAATATTTAATATTGAGTTTAAATAAAAAATCTGTAAATTCTGTATCTTTGCTGAAAATCTGTTATTCTCTATATACAGATTCTGTATCGAAAATTTGGCGAAAAATCTGTAAAATACAGAGTATTCTGTATATGTGGCAACCCTGATCCGAATTCTTTAAGGAGGTGTTAGAGGATCATATTTTATGAAAAAAATCCTTCTACGCATATGTTCGAATTTCAACAATGACAGAGTTATTGAACTTTTTTACTGTTTCGGGCTCTGTCTTAAACTGGGTTTGAGCTTGAGCTTGAGTAATCTGTACACCTCGTAGTTGCTCTCCGTGATTGATCTGAACCAGCGAAATTGCACAAAGAACACACTGAATGACGCTTTGGGGGCTCTGTCTTAAACATGCTTTGATTCAAAAATTACGCTACGTAGAACAGTTCTGTTGCTTCCATTTGAATAATAAGAAAATTTCATACAGGATACAGTTGTAAAACGTTCAAATTAGTAGATCTAAGTAACATTTAAGAAGTGAAAATCTTCAAAGTTAATTTTAAGGTGTTATTCTTCATTTAATCCAAAAAAATACATAATAAACTTGAATGGATGAAATTAAAGCTCTCTAACTACTCTACAATTTGTTTTTTGACACCTATCTACCTACCACCTACCTATTTTTTCAATTTCGCTGCAATATAATTTTCAACAATTCCTAGTGAATCTTCACGATTGTTACTTCACTGTACTCATAATAGCCAATTAACTTTCATGTTAACGTTGAAATATTTCATTTTCACTTGAAATAAGTCATATTTGAAATATTAAAAAATATTTTTTTTCAACTGTATATAATCGAGTCTAAAATTTGTATAAAATCATATATAATCGAGTCTGTATATAATCGGGTCTGACCTGCGTATGAAAATCTCGTGTCACGGTGTTCGTGGTCAAACTCCTCCGGAAATTCTTGAACGATTTTTATGGAAATAAACAAAAATTTGTTCGTATGAAGATAGATCGTAAAGTATAAATCATACCGCTAGGGTACTACCGTATATTTAACACGTTGAGCCCCGAATTGTTCTTGCTGCGCTTTTAATTCAGCTCGCATCAAAATCGTTTGCATCTCGTGTCAGTGTTGGTCCCAGCTTCCAAAGATACTTATTGTATGAATAGAAAATAGTCAGAAATTCGACTAGAAAGTAGTCACATTTTGTAAAACATTCGAAAACAAACCATGTATATTTTTATTTTCTAATTTTTTAACTGTCAGTCCCAGTCAGTCGATGCTTTCCTACCAAAAAGCTCAACGTCGGCCCCTAGGGACCGGGACTCAACGTGTATAACCTATCATGAATTTTTTGTACTCCTCGTAGTTATGTACTCTCCAATTGGCAACACAATTGGAGTGAAGATAATATGGGTCGCTGGTTAGATACAATTATTCCCAAGGTATCGACAAACGCATGGTTCAAGGGATTGAATGTAGGTCGGGACTTCATTCGCTTGATGTCCCGCCTCATGTCTAATCATTACTTGTTAGATGCACATCTGTATCGCATTGGGATCGTTGATAGTAATATTTGCGTTTGTGGTGACGGTTATCATGACATCGAGCATGTGGTCTGGTCCTGTAGAAACTTTCATCCTGCCAGGGCTCACCTATCGGATTCACTCAGGGTACTAGGATGGCAATTTGACTTACCGGTTAGAGACATCTTAGCTAGTCGCGACCTCAACCTTACGCTTTCTCTTTACCAATTTATCAAAAGAAATGATATCTCTGTTTGATTCCTTCCCTCCTCATCAAACCAAACTACCCCACTCGCTCCATCCTAGTCCTGAATCCTAATCCGGTTCAATTAATCTAGTGTTAGATTTAGTTATTATCAAATTGTGAGTCTTAATTATATAGAAAATAGTTATATTTTAAGGTAAAATTTGACTCTGTAAACGTTAGATAATAAGTAATTGAGTCTGATTAATAAACGTTTTTGGAAAAAAAACCCACAGGTGCTGTAGAAATATTAAACAACGAGATCCCGCCATAAGTACTTCATTCATTATGAACATCAATATTAATATTAAGTATTAATATTTATAAACATGTTGTTAGAGGAGACGAAACAAACAAAAACGTACGCTCGTCGATGGATTACATAAAAATCGTGATCAGGACAACGTCATCCAACGATGTCGCGAGCTGTGGCAACCTTTCATGGTCGACATGTACGCGAAGCTAGAGAGCGAACGACTGCGATTCCTACGACACAATCAACGCAAGTGGCGTTAGCAAGAATACATTTACTTGCGAGACGCTATCATGTGCATCGCCGATACAGCCTTTGCTATTACCAGGCCAAAACGCAATGCATTGTCATGAAAGTACTGCCCGTTTGTTCGAACAAAAAATTAAATTTTAATGAGTTTCAATGAGTTCGACTCTAGCCCAATCGAGTTGTGAAAATGTGAAAACCTTGTCACGCAATTCGACATAGACGACATCATGCTGTATGTTCCGTTTCATTGAAATGGAAATGAACTTTTGAAACAAAAAATATTATTACTTTTGAAACAAAGAATATCAATGAAAACTAGCTCTACCGCATCAAATATGTGTTCTATGAAACAGAGTAACACATTCTTTGCAAGTAGGGAAATATCTTGACCGAAAATTATGTCCGATAATAATGTTATATTTATATTAGGCTGTCAAAAAAGTCCTGCGGTATTTTTTTTGAATTTTCATTTGTTCATAAAATTAGTTACAATCATCTGTTTTAAGTCAAATATGCGCCGTTTTGTTCCATGACTTGTTCCCAACGAGATGCCAACTTCATAATACCCCTGTTATAGAAGCTCGCTTCCTTATTGGCAAAAAAAACTCGGATAGCCAATTTTCACAGGCCTCTTTTGTGGCTAACTTCTGACTACCTAGCTCGTTCGCCATGGACAAAAACAGGTGGTAGTCACTTGGTGCAAGGTCCGGACTATACGGCGGATGCAAAAGAACCTCCCATCCGAGCTCCCGGAGCTTCTAGCGCGTCACCAAAGAAGTGTGTGGCCTGGCGTTGTCCTGATGGAAGACAATGCGACCTCTGTTTATCAAAGATGGCTCTTCTTCATGAGTGCTCCCTTCAAGCGGTCCAGTTGTTGGCAGTACAGGTCCGAATTGAGTGTTTGGCCATAGGGAAGCAACTCATAATAGATTATTCCTTGACAATCCCACCAGACACACAGCAGAACCTTCCTGGCCGTTAATGAGGGCTTGGCCACCGTCTGAGCCGCTTCAGCGGGCTTCGACCACGACCGTTTGCGCTTCACGTTGTCGTAAGTGATCCACTTTTCATCGCCAGTCACCATCCGCTTCAGAAACGGGTCGATTTTGTTGCGATTCAGCAGCGATTCACATGCGTCGATACGGTCAAAGATGTTTTTTTGCGTCAACGTGTGTGGCACCCATACATCGAGCTTCTTTGTGAATCCAAGCTTCTTCAAATGGTTAATAACGGTTTGATGACTTATCCCCAGCTCTTCGCCGATGCTACGGCTGCTACTATGCCGGTCTTTCTCGGCTAATTTAGCGATTTTGTCGCAATTTTCGACGACAGGCCTTCCGGAGCGTGGCGCATCTTCGACGACCTCTACACCAGAACGAAAACGTTGAAACCATCGTTGTGCGGTGGAAATGGAAACTGTATCGGGTCCATAAACTGCACAAATTTTATTGGCAGCTTGAGATGCATTTTTGCCTTTGTCATAGTAGTACTGTAAAATATGTCGGATTTTCTCTTTATTTTGCTCCATATTTGCGACACTATAACTCATGAACGACTTAACCAAACAAAACACTGTCAAGGACTATATTATACCTTTCCAACAAGCTATAGTATGACTCGATACAATGAATACAACTAGAACTACGCGCTTACAACGACACCTCGCGGAAATACCGCAGGACTTTTTTGACAGCCTAATATGTTATGTCTATATTTCTGTCTGTCTGTCTGTCTGATTCTTATGGACTCGAAAACTACTGAACCGATCGCCATGAAAATTGGTATGTAGGGGTTTTTGGGGTCGGGGAAGGTTCTTATGATAGTTCGAGACCCCCCTCTCTAAGGGGCCGTACAAATGAAACTTAAATTTCTTCATTACTCAAGAATTAATCAAGAAAATTTAACGAAATTTGGCATGTGGAGGTTTTAGGGTACAATAAATGATTCTATGGTTGTTAGATACTCCACCCCCCTCTCTTAGGGGAGTGGGGAGGCTGCCATACAAATGAAACACAAATTTCTGCATTACTCGAAAACTAATCAAGCGAATGGAGCCAAATTTGGCATGCGGGGACATGAAACATTTGTATGGTGAATAGACACTTTGCTCGATGTGAGAATGATAGTGATGATAGATTTTTATCGACTCGATTTACATAATAGGAACCTATATCGCCAGTCCGATTCGTTTTGAACACGTTTTTTCGGTTGCCAGGTTTTCTAAAGAAAAGACTCCGCTGTCACGATTGGAGTCTGATAAAGCTCGTTTCGTCAAATGATTTATAGTTCGCGTTTTTAGAATCACATCACTCACCACAGTGAATCCTTATTCTATTTCCATTACCATTCCCACTAAAAATTTTTCCTTCCATGATAATCGCAAGCGAACCACGCTATAGAGGCGACGCTTCTGGCCGCGAATATCATACTAACATTCCTCCCCTTCCCGTGGTGACTGTAAGGACATGGCCGGTGTCGTATTGACTATTTAAAGCTCGTTTTGTCAAAACTTGAACAATGAGAATGAATTGCTGACCAAAGCGTCATTCAGTGTGTTCTTTGTGCAATTTCGCTGGCTCAGGTCAATCACGGAGAGCAACTACGAATTGTACAGTCTACCCAAGCACAAGCTCACAAATACGAATGAATTATTTTTGACGTTTGTTATTCGTCAAGGCAATGCACGAAGCAATCAAGGCTACATTGGTCAAACCAATCGGATTTCGGAATACATGGTTCAAGGCCCATGCGGTGATCTGAAACTTTTATAGCTTTACATGGCAGATGGGAAATGTAAAAAGCGTTTCCCTAAAGATTTTGACAAATGATACGATCACAAGCGGAGCTGATATCCAATATATCAACGAAGGAATGCTGATAAGTATCTAATTCGCTTTAGCTGAGCAAAACATTCAATGCTCATATTAATATTGAGTTCTGCAGCTCTATGATGGGGAATAAATGCATTTGCAAGTCTGTAAAATGAAGAAATGAAACAATATTGCTATGTTTCAGATTTAGAATACCGATGTTAATTAGGGCTCTGCTATCACCTATCCCTTCTTACGGTGCCCGAGATATTGGCCTCAAAAACATGGCTGCCTATCAGAGGGCCTAGTCCATTAGCTCCAATGAGTTCTTAGTTGCCTAATACATGAACGGAAACCCGCAGTTATAAATTTAACCTTCCATCCCAAAAACGGCAAGCGAGTATCGCTTTTCCACCAACGAGACAGCAATCAGACGAGATCAACATAGATTTTATATTTTTTTCTACATTAAAACAAAAATGTATTCCTTTTTTTTTCTTTGAGTTTAACTTATAAGAGATCAAACATGTGAGTGATGAAATACATTGATGTAAGAAAATGAATGTTCTTTAATTTTTGTCAACGGCCAGCGTCTATAGCGCTCCATTCCTCTGTATCTCATAGATCCCATACCCACAAATTCGTATGATCGAAATCAAAGAATGGACCCAACGTCCTACTCGGTCATACTTGCGTTCGATCTCTTTTACATTTCCGCCTGGGTGTCCAAACGAGATACGCCATGAAATGTTTGATTGTACTGATATTTCTGAATTTCTTCGCACCGATATAGCGCTGCGGTATTTGTCTTCGTAATAGAACACAAGATTCAATACCAACGATGGAATTTAAGCGATAATGATTCGTTTCGCGATTATTTGTGAACAAATCGCGATCTGTTATGAATTGCGACTAACGATGAATCCTCTCTCTTTCTAAGGAAATTATGTTCTATTGGTTCCTCTGAGTTGAACGATGCATCGCTAAACTGAATCTAGATCGAAGAATCTTTTTTGGTTTGTTTGCAGATCGTAGCAGCAATGGTGAGTGGCTCTATGGTATACCATTCGCGTACTCTCGCCTTCTCCGCTCAGTTCAGCTTACCATGACCCGAAGGTTCAAATTGACTCTTTGCAGACGAGATGGAATGCGAGCGAAACAAAACCGACACGAACCAACTTTGAATCAGTCACTCGCTTAAGCAATTTCAAAATCAGAGCGATGACATCCTCAGATCATAGTTGTTCGTAAGTTGTACATAGTCCGAACAACTTCTCATCCTTAACTGTACAAACTGAAATTAATCGTTTGTAGCGTGCTCTCACGATAAACCATGAATAGTATGAGCAAAGCCGCGGGCAGTAATGATTTCAAAGATTGAGATGCTAGTGACTCTCCGTTCATATGTGTAAGTATGAAGGACAAGAGAGCATCGCTCGCTGCTAGTGATGTCAATATATCAGATTAGCGCTGAAGAGCAATTTCTTCACGCCAAATCAGCCAACAATTAACCAATTTCTTTTGAAACTTTATACAAAAGTTGACAGCTAAAGGGTGTGTCACATCAAATTGCATCACGGAAAAAACGCTGTAGAAATTTAATTTTTAGGAATTATATCTTCAGCTTTCGCTTATAATCAGATAATGTGTGTATAGATCACGTTGGCCATGCTTCACTGTCAATTTTTCGTAAATTTGGAAAAATGTCGTCGAACGAAAAAGAGCGTCGTGAATTAATCCTGTGCACCCATTTCGAGAATCCGGAGTTGTCACATCGGGACATCGGTAAGATGCTGGGAATCGTCCAATCCACGGTCAGCAGAGTACTAAAACGATACTTCGAGAACCTAACCATCGACCGGAAGGTGAAGAACGGCAAAAATGGATGCTCCGTCAGTGAAAAAGATCACAAGCGCGTAGTTAAGCAGTTTAGACGTGATCCGAGAAGTTCGGTCCGGGATGTCGCCAATAAGCTGAATTTGTCAAGTTCATTCGTCCAGCGGACCAAGCAGCGGGAGGGTCTGCGTACATACAAGGTTCAGAATGCTCCTAACCGCGACGAAAGGCAAAACATGGTGGGGAAGACGCGAGCCCGGAAGCTGTACACCGAAATGCTGATGGAGCCGCATTGGACGACGAAACCTACGTCAAAGCGGACTTTCGTCAGCTGCCGGGCCTGTTGTTCTTCTCCGCAGAGGACAAATTCAGCGTTCCGGAGGAGATTCGCAAGCAGAAACTATCCAAGTTTGCCAAAAAGTACATGGTGTGGCAAGCGATCTGCTCTTGCGGAAAGCGGAGCGCCCCCTTCGTGATGATCGGCACGGTAAACGGGCAGGTTTACCTTAAGGAGTGCCTACAGAAGCGCTTACTACCACTATTGAAGCAGCACGAGGGCCCGACCATCTTCTGGCCGGATCTCGCTTCGTGCCACTATTCAAAGGACGTGTTGGAGTGGTACGAAGCCAACGGGGTCACCTTCGTGCCAAAGGAAATGAACCCGCCCAACGCGCCGGAGCTTCGCCCAATAGAGAAATATTGGGCGATTATGAAGCAGGCCCTCCGGAAGAACCCAAAAGTTGTCAAATCGGAGGCGAACTTCAAGAGAAAATGGATTTCTGTTCAAAAAAAACTACAACCTGACGTTGTACAGAACCTTATGGACGGGGTAAAGAGGAAGGTGCGAGCATACGAGCTTGGGCTCGATGTATGAATAAAAAGAAAATGCCAAAAGTTGTTTAATAGTTTTTATTTTACTGTCTAAAATTTTCAAAAGGATCGGTCTACTGGGCGAATTGCTACAGCGTTTTTTTCGTGATGCAATTTGATGTGACACACCCTTTACTCAGTCAATAAACTCAACTCCCAGACTCAAAAACTCAGATGTGTGATTAAAATATCATGTGGTGATAACAATAACATTTTAAATACACCGTTAACAAATCTTACTCAAAATTTAAATTTAATATCAAAATTTGTTTAGCGAAATAACATTCTAAATACACCGTTAAAAAATCTTACTTAAAAATTAAATTTTATATCAAAATTCGATTTTAAAACTTTTATATCTCAAATCACCCTTTTATATCTCTCGAAGAAATGTGGTGTAAAAATAGAATCGACATGCGATTCTCCATGAAAAATAAAACTATATTTAACTGTGAATATTGTTCTCCACGCAAAGTGCGTTGTCAATTCACAAAGTGCATGCTGATAGAATTATGGTTTTTGTGAACTCACTGAAAAACTAAACAAACAAGAACTTATGTTCATACCCGGCAAACGTTGTTCTGCCATAGAAATTTGTTAGGGAATACTTTGGTTGTTAAACAATTTACTAATGCATTAGAAATGTGTTTGAATGTTTTAACGAATTATGAAATTGATCGAATGTGATCGATAAAATAGATGTATCATAAAGTAGCAGAGTTCTCTCGTTCTCGTTTGTGCCACGATACGTAGCAACAAACGAATTCCTCTAGGAAAATGAGTTCTGTAAGATTGGATGCACTCATCGTTGAACAAACGAAAGTGAATTATTCAGTGAAACCCTTAAACGGCAAACACTGCTATCCTGAGACGAGACCTGACAACTCGTAGCTCGGGTTTTTTCTCGACCAAATGCGAAAACAAGGGATGCCGAACCTAGTAAAATGACAAATTTCCCAAAGGCTATAAGAATTTCGGAAATTGTTTTTCCACACCCGTAACAAATGTTCTTCGTATCAAATATACTCTGAACATTTGATTGGTGTAGTACAAGAATCTTACACATTTTGCAACAAATTGCATTATTCTGGAGTTCATTGTCATCAAACTATCAGATCTCATCGGAGTATTCAATCAGTGAAGTTTGATTATGCTGATGATGACAGGATTCTATTCGTTGTTTCATACATGGGCCGCTGAAGAATATAATTTCATAGAACACATTTGGAAACAAAAAATTCAAATATAACAGTGAGCACTAGGGTGTCAATGAATGTATGGGAAAAATCGACCCTCAAGTTTCAAAAAGTTACCATATACAAAATGTTCACCACCTCGAAAAAACACCCTCTGAAAAATTTCAGCTCAATCGGTCAAGGTTTGAGTTTTTTGAAAATCGAAAAAACACCCAGCAGGCTCTGAATGAAAAATCGAGATAACTATTTTCATTTGCACCCAAAATCATGATTTTTGTCTCGTATTCCGAAAAAAAAATCAAGTCTCAGAGTGTCGATTTTTGACAAAAAAAATTTTCCCAGATTACAGTACATCTCGACGTTTCATGCAATTTTAAGATATTTGGCATCAAATCATGATTTTTGTCTCGTATTCCGAAAAAAAAAACTAAGTCTCAGAGTGTCGATTTTTGACAAAAAAATTTTTTCCGAGATTACAGTACATCTCGACGTTTCATGCAATTTTAAGATATTTGGCATCAATTTATTTTTTCGAGAACCCCGATTTCCAACCCAAGGGGGGAGGATTTTTCGATTTTCAAAAAACTCAAACTTTGACCGCTTTGCGCCACTTTCCCTTAAGTCCGATTGAATGATATTTGAGGTAGGATGTTTTCTCAAGGTGGTGAACATTTTTTATGGGGTATCTTTTTGAAATCAGAGATGATCATTTTCATTGGCACCCTAGGGAGCACTACCGAAACCGCAATTATCGATTTCATATACAGCGCGGACTCGATCATATACAGTTTTTGATTTCTTTCCACTGTATATAATCAAATCCTGTATATAATCGAGTCAAAAAAATATATATATATAGATGATCATATTTGATGAAAAAAATCCTTCTACGTATATGTTAGAATTTCGACAATGACAGAGTTATAGAGCTTTTTTTTGTTTCGGACTCTGTTACCTCAAACTGTCTCTACAATACATAGTACGCTACGGAAGACGATTCTGATGCTTTCATTTAAAAGATGAGAATATTTAGTACAAGATGTAGTAGTGGAACATCTCAATAACATTTTGGAAGTGAAAAACTGAAAAGTTGATAATTTTTGAAACGTTATCATTAATTTTATCCTAAAAAATTATATTAAACTAAATCGTTTCTATCAGTTAAACTGAAGCTCTCTAAGTGCTCTACAATTCGTTCTTTGACATCCAACTTCTATCTTTCTTAACTTGGCTGCAATATCAATATAACCATTTCCTGGTACAAATTCAAGCAAAATCTTCAAAAATCACTATTTTTACCCCACTGTACATGTAATAGCAACTTAAATTTCTCCTTAACGTTGAAAGGTTACATTTCTTCTTGAATAAAGTCACATTTGAAATATAAAAAAAAAATCCAAACTGTATATAATCGAGTTCAAAATTGTATATAATCGAATCACATATAATCGAGTCCGACCTGTAGCATCAAAACAACTGGTTAACGCCAAACGGAGAAAATAGCTCATAATGAATTGCATGAAAAAATGAAAATTCACAAGAATTTATCGAATAAAGAGTAAAAGCCGCGCAGCCGCGCACTTAAAATTACTATATCCGTCGGTTCCGGGTGAGCGAAAAAAAATTTACATGGACCCCGAAATGGTCATGTTATGCTTTCGTTTTTTTCTGTCTCTCGAGTAACCCCCGGGACAGCAAAATTGAAATAACCAATTTTCTGCGGCCGAACGAGGGTGGTGAAGCCCACATAACGCATTTTGTTTCCAAACACAACAGAGAGTCAGAGAAAAATAAAACAAACCAAACGCGGGACGAGGCAATCAAATTAATATGGAGCTTGTTTTTTTTCTCCTTTTGACCGACGGTTTATGACCCGTTGTGGTTAGCCAAATGAAAATCGCAATAAATCGTGACACTGGATGGTGCTTTGAAGTGTCCAGCATCGCTCCACCCTCGAGGGTAGCATTTTGATTGCTTTGGCACTTATTCTGGGGATTAAATTTAGAGCATGAGTGAGCTTTTATTGAAATTTGTTCACTTACCTTGGGTCAGCGTTGGACGATTCGAGTCGATTGTGAATTGAAAACACCTCCGTTAACGATTACCATCATATTTTTATTCCTCAAATTCCTGCGCGAATAGGAGAATACAATGTATACATCCGTAGCTGTTGGTAAATATGCAAGTTTTTTGTTTTATTTATTATTCAAATTTTTTGCTGCTCTATTTTACTATGTACATTAGATTAATATGAATATTGATTTACAGACTCTGTTTCTGTTTTATTTGCTTTGCACTCTGGTATAGCCTAGTTTCAGTGTGATATATTTGCGGTTCATTGTTTGCATATGTAGATTCAGTTTTTTTTTGTTTTGCTTTGATATGCCATATGCCAGTTTGAATCGATCTCCAGTTTTCATCTCGTGAT
Organism: Toxorhynchites rutilus septentrionalis; assembly: GCF_029784135.1. Taxonomy (NCBI): domain Eukaryota; kingdom Metazoa; phylum Arthropoda; class Insecta; order Diptera; family Culicidae; genus Toxorhynchites; species Toxorhynchites rutilus. Next base: position 301,345,115 of record NC_073746.1, on the reverse strand, counting down.
TTCGGTAGATTTTGAGTTATCGTTTTGTGGGATGTTCGACATTTAATTTCAGAGGTATCCGCATCGCGTTAATTGGTGATAAACTACCGATCGAAACGACCGCTTAACCATTGATAGAGAATGGGATCCGGGATGGGATAGGTTGCCATGGAGCGGAAATGGGTACTAAAAGTGAAACCATCGTCCGAAACGCGCCTCGTGTTGTGCCCCATTAGCTCGAGTCGAGTAACGACCAAAGGATATAAATTTTTATTACACTCATCATAAGGCTCTTGTGTACATTTGTTTTCCATTTTCGCGAATGTTTTATGGGCCTCGTGCCGGGGTTATCCAAAACTGGTGAACGTTGGTGGGATGAACTTTGTGGTAGGGTGGCACACATCCTTGATGCGATGTAACACGCGCAACAACTTTTATGGAACGATGAAATTGCAATGAATCAAAATTCATTATTCGTTGTTATACAGTTGCTCGTGAATGGCACGATGAGTGCACCCAAACATTTCAAGAATGAGTATGTTTGTTTGACGAAAAATCTCTCTGTTCGTGTTTAAGTTTATTTTGTTTCATCTCAGTTCGTATTTATCTGATTGAACGTGTTTCCCCAAATTAGTGTTATGGTTAAGTACTAATTCGTCTGTCATTTGTGATGAATATACATTGTTGAAGCAACAGCTGAATACTATAAACTCTATGAAAAAAGTACTTGGTGTATTCCGGACTAAAGTATAGAAATAAAAATAAAGCTAATAAAGATAAAGAGGTGGCTTGAGCGCAACCTTGAATGTGCGTTGAGTGTGTTGAGTATCAGTGTGTTGAGTATCTCCGAAATTGATTCATAGATAGACGATGTGAAAGGGTTTAAACATAAAATGGAAGCATTTTTTTCATACCTCAATCTTTAATCTATAATTTGTCCCATTTTTTTAGCACAAATATAGCAGTATCTAAAAGCTCTGCTGATTCGAAAGAGGTGTTTAGCTCCAATGAACCAAATGATGATTATTCAAGTTCTGATTTTGAAAATTATGCGGGACCAAGATTGTTTCCCCATAAGGACGTAATTAATCAATAAGAGACTTGAATATTCCTAAAAATGTCGCTGAGTTACTCGGCTCAAGGTACCATTGATTCTTTAAACACTTAAATATGAAGACCACGGTGTGCGGGTATTCGTGGATTTCAATATTTTCTGCATGTTGTTTTGGTTACACGCTGGATAAACAAAACCTTGTTTTCGGCGGATGCCAATACCAAAAAAAAAATAAGTACACTAGGAATAATTGACAGTCGAGAATGCCCATTAATTGTAGAAAGATCTCTTCGACAAACTATGTAGCCTCTCCATAAAGTGCTTCTACCACTTCTCCACATGAAATAAGCTACGATGAAGCACTTTGTAAAGGTTTTCCTATAGATGGAAAACCTAAAAAAACTTTTGGGCATTTCGAGAGAAAAATCGAAGGAAAGTAAGTTCGTCGGACCAGACACTGGATGGCTTATGGTTGATGAGGAGTTTGCCAATGCCATGACGGATTCTCAAGAAGCAGGGTGAATTTCATTTAAACAAGGCAGAGAGAAATTGTCAGGCAATAAGAAAGATCCTGCTCACAAGAACAGATCATCGACCGAATACTGAAAGCTTTCAAGAATTGAGTTGCCTGAAAATTTTGAATGTGTATTTACATCTTTCCTACATTAACAACATTCTTGAAAATCTTAGGGCTGTAACTGAAGAGCAAAGTGAACGATTCAGTCATGAAAAAAGGAAACCAGGAAACTCGAAGCATTAAAATGATCACAGACTACGGTTACATGATTAACAGACACCTCCAACAAATTATGAAAAATTTGTAATAAAACATGATTTTAATCACTAGTTTTGAGTAAGAGTCTTATTTATTATTTTTATCTTAATTGACTAAAAGCGTGATGTCCTATAAAAATGGGAATCATTTTCATATTAAATATTTTATGTGTATGTATGCATGCACATAAAATATTTTATGGAACAATTGAAGAAGGTTTTTGTGTAGCTCGAATACTTCTGTCGGGTTCCTGGTTATCTCGGAATGCGCGGAAATATGGCTGCTGACAAGTTAGTCGGTAAAGCGGTCGGTCTAGCATGACGTCATTGGGATAAACAATATATCCGCCAAAGTGAGGAAATAGCCTGGAGAAACACTCGTTTTACATATACACTCTGTCCAACTTCTATAAGCCCAGGTGATGATCTTGCTGCTTTGTGTCATTGTAAACAAACAACGCAACGCATATTCTAGTGTATTTGTATTGGTAACTATCATACACTGTATGATTTTCATATGTGTGTATGCAAGCGCTGGGCGTAAACGAACATTTTCGTATTTTCAACTGTCAAGTTTCTATAAGACCATATACATTCTTCGTTGTTTTAGTTGTTTTGATCAATTAAACCTGGAAAATGCCGAAGGGAAAAGTCTTCATGGAGAGAGAAGAGAGACAAATCGATGCATTTCAGCAAGAAAATGTTGGTATTAGAGAAATTTCTCGTCGGATTGGATGATCCAATCAAGTAGTGCTCAATTTTTTGGCGAATACTCAAGGATACGGCAAAAAGAAGTGAGCTCCACGTAAATCGAAGCTATCTGGCCGGGATAAGCGGGAAATAAACAACTGGTTAGAATACCTCACAATCGCATGTGCAAATAAAGCAATATTTCAACTACTTAACTGCTCGGGTGACAATTCATCAAATTTTGGTAGAAAATCCTCACATAAAGATGGCTTGAAAGGTTAAAACTCCTCATCTTACACCATCTCACTTCGGAAGACGTCTGAGCTCACATGAGCTGATAGTGGGACATGGTATGCTGTGACAAAAAATGTTTCCAAAAGAATACTTTTTGCTATATACCATAATGAAGGGTGCTTCAATGTATAGGTTATCTTCACTGACGAAAACAAGTTCAATTTGGACTGGTTTCAACGGGTACTGGTGTGTTTTGCGGAAGAAGGAACAGTATTTTTCAACCAGGAATTTTGGTGTAGGCTCGTGCATGGTTTGGGCGGGATTCTGCGCAAGCTCAAAATAGCTTTCACATCATTCAAGGATTACATGTTCTGGAATCCTCTCTCCTACCGTTTTTGCTTGGATATCGTCACAAGAAAAATCCACATTCCAGCAAAACAATGCTTCTATTCATACCAGCAAGTAACTAAGCAATGGATTAAGGTCCTAAAACCTAATTTTTTGGACTGGCCAGCTCGCTCTCCAGACTTGACTCCTGTTGAAAATCTTAGGGGGGATCCTTGTACGCAGAATCAACACTGAGGGAAAACGGTACACCACGATTGAAGGACTCAATGTCGCAATTTCGGAAAAATGGAAAAATATCGAGAAATCCGTTCAGCAAATTTGGTAAATAGTATTCCAACACGAATTTTCAAGGTTATTAGTCGAAATGGCAAGGCTACCAATTATTGACATGTAAATTAGCCTATCGTTTTGAATTTTTCATTGATAATACTAATGAATTTTGAAGTGGTCTTATAGAAACTGGACAGCTGAAATTATCATATTTAAGCACAATAAATAAATTAACAACTCTTTTAAACGGAATTGACGTTAAAAATACTTTATTCTAAGCTGTCTACAATATATGAATGTCTTGTTGAATTTCTCACTGTTTGTGTTGCAACGAAATAGAATCAGGGTGGTCTTATAGAAGATGGACAGAGTGTATTCTTAGATTTAACTACACCACAATTTTAACTGGTTCGGCCAATTTGATAACAAGAATAGATGAGTCCCGTCTCCGAATCGGTCACAGAAATCTCACACTTTCCTACATTTTTTATAGAGCAGAAAAAAATATGTTCTTGCAATGAGATCGTCATTTCCGTTGGCCACATTTAGCTGGATTACCGTCTCGTAATAGAGGACAAAGTCTACGAAACGTGTCTCGAATCGCGACGATTCTCAAAAATCGAATACAATTACGTTTTTGAAGACATGAATCGAAGGTTTTCAAGTTTTAGAAAGCAAAGTAGAAAACAAGTACAGTGGTACTAAAGGGATTTGTGTCAGTACATGTACAGTATCGTGGAATCCACCATGGAGTATGATGAAACTGAACATTATCAAGCTTTTATCAAGGTATTGTGTTGTAATGGGCTATAAGTCAACCTTTTGACGTAGGACTACGTCTTTCATTTCTATACTGGAATGTAACAGTTCGGCTGAAAAGTGCATAAGGTTGTCGTCTAGATGGCGACCCTTGCAAAAATCTACTTGACTATCACAAAGCACCATTATTCAATGGATACGTGTCAAAATTTGACACCAATCGGTGTGTTACAGCATTGAGAGTGAAACAACTTTTGTTATTGTGAAAAAATGGAAAAATCCGAATTTCGTGTATTGATAAAGCATTGCATTTCACTCTGCTGGAGCAGAGTCCGGATAACGTTTGTCAAGCCATGCTTTGGTTTGCACTGTATTTTTTCCATAAACCAACTAAACCACCGAAACCCGTTGCACAGAACCCGAAAACATCGAAGCCAAAGTCGTCACACTGTGCGTGATGTGCGAGAGATTTTACTGTTCAGTAAATCAAATCCAGTTCTTTTGACGTAGGACTACGTATAACCGGAAGATATAGGGGGTGAAATGGAAATCTAGGCACTGAACAAGTAGGAAAAAAATGTAAGATTTGGAACGCTTATAACTCGAGCATTTCTCAATAGATCGCAAAGGTTTTTGCATCAATTGATAGGAAATATATCTACGCATCTATCATAACGAATAACATTTCATTTTTCTTGGGATAAATTATTGAATAATTGTGAAATATCAAGCATTGTCAAAATGCACTATGTGCCCATTTTTGATTGGTCCATTTTGACCTCCTCAAATTGTACCGACCAAAACGGGCAACCAGAGCAGCAGCGAAATAGAATGAAGCACGATTGGAAAGGAAAAAGAAAAAAATTAACGAAACATTGGTCGCAGTCTCACACATGCGTAATTCTCGAGCCAGCCAGTAAGCTTAAAAATCCCCGCTCCGCTGCTGTAACGATCGGCATTCTTTGTGTGGACACCGACTGGACAACATCGTTGCTGGACGAGCTGGACGGCGAGGGATCGAGTGCCTTTCTCAAGGCAAGAGGGTGGAGGTGGTAGCGCTGGAGTAAAGTAGAGTAGAGTTTTCAAAGGGCCTTTCTCAAGGCTAGAGACGAATGAACTGCAAAAGTTTAAAGTCTCTATAATACAATACCTTCCTTCCTTCCGTAACGATCATTCTCATTCAAACCGTACACCACATCGGTTCGCATCACAACACATCAACAAACCAACCCAAGCAGCCATGTCTGGACATGGTAAAGGAGGAAAAGTGAAGGGAAAGGCAAAATCCCGCTCGAACCGTGTTGATCTGGAGTTCCCCGCAAGGGTAGCTAGGCCGAGCGCGTTAGTACCAGTGCACCAGTCCACCTAGCCGGCGTTATATAGTTTCGGCCGCCGAAGTGATCGAGTTAGCTGGCAAAGCTGCTCGCGACGATAAGAAAACCCGCTGTCAGAACAGAACACATTCGGTTCGGTGGACATCAAGACAACAACAGGCAGTAGCAGCGAGTGGCGAGTGGCAAACGCAATCGCAAAACGGCAGCAGGTAGCAGAAGAAAAAAGTTTCTTCTTTATACAAACTGCTTTGGTGGCAAATCCAGAACAAGGCGGCATCGAGGGCGTTCGAAATGGTTTTTTTCAAAACCACGAGTACTAAGTTTTCTAAATTGGAACCATTCCATAAAACAAGGCGCTTTTCAGGGCCATTAAACCTTCCAAAAAAGAGTGTAGGAAATACAGTTCAATGCTTTCTAAAACATTATCCAAAATAATAATAAAACACAAATTGATTTTTTCATAATTTGTTTGCCAGGATATGATGAGTATGTGAATTTGGCAGTTGTTCTGAGCTTATTGATTTTCACCAATTCTTAAATTGCTTCTAGATTGAAAGTACAGTAATTTACACTTATCTCGACATTTAGCTAATTGGACGGACCTGTAATGCGACATATTTAGTTGGACATTTTTGTAAGCATAGAGTTCGGGGTCCAAATTATGACCCCACATTGAAAGTTGACACTGTACCACTGTCATCGCAAATGTTCAATTACAGGTTAAAATTACCTCCAATCCGATACTGAGTGGTGGTAATGCGACGTGCCATTGAATGTAATTTACTGTAAAATATGTCACATGGGAAGAAATTTTCCAGCTGTGAAAGCTGTGGCGAGTGGCAAATGCAATCGTTAAACAGGAAGGTTTAGCTGAACAAGATGGGGATATCGAGTGATAACAAAACAATAAACTCTTTAGATTGAAGATAATTTTGTGATCCTGAAAACGACCCTTTTTAGCCTGCATGTGAATCCAACGAGCGAACAAATCGTAATGAATGTATTTTTTTGCAATCGCTCCCTTTTAACGCTCATTCGTTCGTCTCGTTGGACTCGCCCCTTTGGCTGAGTCTGCCGATTTGACCCTATCCTGTGAGTGTGTACCGCTAGAGTATAAAACACGCGGACCCCAAAAAAATATCTTATTTTCTTTCAAACCGTAAACCCGTGTGGTTGTACGGCATCGGCATCGTGGACGTAACAAAGGAGGACAAGTTAAGGGAAAGGCAAAGTCTCACTCGAACCGTGCAGGTCTCCAGTTCCCTATTGGTCGCATTCACTGATTGCTCCGCAAGGGTAACTAGGCCGAACGGATTGGTGCCGGAGCACCAGTATACCTAACAGCGATTATAGAGTTTCGGCCGTCGGAGTGCTCGAGTTGGCTTGCAAAGCTGCTCACGATAATCAGAAAACCCGCATCAAGAACAGAGCAGCTTCGGTTCGGCGCTCATCAAGGCAACAATTAGTTTCAGTGAGGGGCAAAGTGTTTCTCCGGCACGTCGCATTAAATGTAATTTACTGAACAACATGTCACAAGCTGGATGGGAAGAAATTTTCCAAATGTGAAAGCTGTGGCGAGTGGCAAACACAATAGCTAAACAGGAAGGTTTAACCGAACAAGATGGGAATATCGAGTGATAACAAAAACACAACACTTTTCAGAACCATCAACATATTCATAAAGAGTAAACAGTAAACTAATCCATTTTTCAGGTAGATAGGTAGGTATTCACGTTGGAGAAGAAAATAAAACAATATATTTAAAATATATATTTAACAAAAGCTGTCCCCTTTGTATAGTCCTACGTCACTCCGGTTATGTCCCCGACATTACCCACCCGTCTTTTTTTAGAACTGAATATTACTTTGAAGAGAGAGAGTATATAAAATAATGCGATCAAATACATTATTTTTGTAATTTCTTCGATCAATTGCGATTATCGTAATATTACGTTTTTCGGCATCTTATTGTGGGTACAATGAATCTTGTGAAATACAATTCATTCTTGCTCAATGCTCGCTAGCAACGATGTTCGAACAAATCCTCAAACGGAAATGAGGAAGAAAAAACGAGTGCAACATTTATGGAAACTGACTGGTATACAAATTTCATCACACACAAAGGGGGGAAAGAGTTTGAGAATGAGTGATTAGCAATGTACGACGGCGGTTCGATAAGTACTTAGCCTCATCGCCCGATGGTGTCAGTATCGCAAGAGAGATTGCTTATTCTGTAGTACATTTTCGTAAGCGGCTACTGTAAAAATTTCAGCCAAATCGGACTCGTAGTTTTGTTTTTACCGTGTGTGGAAGCGGGCTTGTCCACGGAATTTTGTAAACTGGAAAAAATTGAAATTCTGCCGTCGCCACGGCCAAATTGGTCGAAATGCACTACGAACTGCTGCCCCATCCACCGTATTCTGCAGATTTGGCCCAGTGCGACTTTTTTTTTGTTTCCAAACTTGAAAAGGTCTCTCGCCAGGCAGAAATTTGAGTCGAATGAGGAGGTCATCGTCGCCACGAAGGCCTACTTTGCAGACCTCGAGAAAACGTATTTTTCAGATGGATTAAAGAAGTTGGAGCATCGTTGGGTCAAGTGTATTGAGCTCAAAGGAGACTATGTTGAGAAATAAATCGCCACTTTTCCAAAATTTTCGTTTTTTTTGTAGGCTAAGTATTTATCGGACTGCTCTCGTATTATGTATAGGGCAAACATGAGAAAGCAGAGAATACATTATGCTCTAGGATTGCGTGTGTTGGGTATAGAGGACCGTGGGAGGAAAACGCAGTTGAAAATTGAGGAGTCTCCACTTTTTATTTTCATAAAACACGTAACATTTAACACACATATTTTATACACTAATGAAACATTAAAATTAACACGTAAGAGCACGCGAGCGTGCTGTAATGGCATCCGACGATGGGAAGGACTAGGGACCGATTGACCCGCGATGATCATCGATCTGTTATCGGTTATCATGTTGCTTTCTCATCATCTGAATATTTTGCCTTCGCTGCATACAATTTGTTCGACAACGTTGTGCACAAGGCGAACAAAAATATTGCTGTGCTAGCCGTGTCTTGCATTACCCGCATATTAATCATAATTGAGATGAAATTTTAAGCTGAGATTTTTTTGATTTTAATAATTTGTTGTTGTTGTTGGCTTGTTTTATAGCTTGAATACTTAAAACTTCTTCAGTTCATTCGACTCTTAATAGTTTGCTATCAAGGCATACAACTCGTTGACATTTTATCTTTCGAATGAAGTGATAATCATGTCGTTCAGTCGACAAATAGTTATTGATGCTTAAATCCTTGTGCTTTCAACGTAACGTACTCGCTTCCGAAAAGTTCAAAATAGTCGTGTACCACAGTGCATGCCGGAAACCTTTTTTTGTCTTGTTCATTAGGTCCTGTTTTCTCCAAAATCTATCATGCGTCTCCATTGAGCCAGACCAGCTACATTCAACTAATGGAAAAGCATGGTAGTTTTAATGAAAAGCACGATTTAACATTTTCGAAAAACTTATCTCAAAAACAAAAAATATATGCAGGGTGCACTCGATTATACACAGTTTCTGATTTCTTTTCAATATACATAATCTAATCAAAAATATTTTTTAGTTCTTTTTTTTGCATTTTCGTTTTTTTGAATATAAAAGAAGAATTTAATTTTTGATTCATTCAGAAAATACCTTTCCCACACAAAAAAAATAATGCACAATCTCTCAGGGGGTGATAGAAGATCATATTTGATGAAAAAAATTATAGGAGGTTGTGTTCAAGACACGACCGCATTGTTGACGTAGAACTACACTGTAGTTTAGTTCAAGTCGATTGTTTATAACTGCGGATATTATATTATAATACCAAGAAAATTTTGAAATAAAATAATGTAAATTCCAAAATAATATAGTGATTTCAAGTAATTATGAGGCAAACCAACTAAAAAGTGAAAAAGTCCGTTTCACGTTGTTACACGTTCAGGGCGCATCTATATGTGTGCGTGTGCGTTGCTGTGCAGTTTCTTGATCATGTATCGGAAGAGAGCACGCGTTACGGAAAAGCGGAAAAGAGACAAATAGCTAAGTTGTTTTTCTTTCTCTGTTTTCTTTGTACTTTATACTCAATGGATGCGTTGAATAGGATTTTTTTTTCTATTCTCAACTAAACTCTATGTTGGACGCATACGTATAGAAAAATAGGAATAAAAAAATGATGCGTCAGTAGAACATTGTTTGAAAATCTTTGCAGATAGCATACTAAATTTGATTGCAGGCATCGTGTGAAATAGAGGAAATTCTTGGGCGATTTATACATCTAATGTGAAGTTGTTGCGTCTAATAGAATAAATTGGACTTTCAGTAGAAATAGATTATTTTCAGTGTTTTCGTATAAACATTTTTCAATCGGAATAATAGTGTTTTTTTTTTACGAAAATCAAAATCAACATTACTTTTGCAGTTTACGAAGACAATCCAAGATGTCAGGGCGTGCGGTAAATAATAAATTATGTAGCCGGTTCAATCAATTTTACAGGTTTTCCTTCTCAGGATGCCTAATTGCTGCCGCGAGTTGTGACATAAAAGATTTACGGAATTTCGTTCAGTCGAGTGGTCGATATTTAGCATTTACATAATCACATCACTTACCGCAGTGAATCCTGATTCTTACCTCCTCCCACTAACAATTTTCCCTTTTATATCATACTAACATTCCCGAATATCATACTAACATTCCTTCCCATCTCCTGGTGACTGTAAGGACGTGGCCGGCGTCGTTATTGACCATTTAAAGCTCGAATCACCGTGAATTGCACAACGAGAATGATTTGCTAGTCCCAAGCGTCATTCTGTGTGTTCTTTGTGCAATTTGGTTGGTTCAGGTCAATCACGGAGAGCAACTACGAATTGTACAGTCTACCCAAGCTCAAGCTCAAGAATCATTTGACGATGATTGTTTGATGATTCATTCTTGTGCTCGCAGAACACCTTACCACGCACGTACGCAAACAATATATGCTCGAGATAAGCGCAGCTGTCATCCTTAGTGGAGAAAGTTTTGCTACTGGCAAGCGAAACCAAATCACATACAACATTTCAGAACGACATTTACTTTCTTGGTGACTAAATAAACGAAATAAACCTTATCTATTAATCTCAACAACCTCGAACAGAGTAGCACTGTAGCACAGCGCAAATGCAATCCTAGTTGAAAGCAGTTTTGCGACTGGCACGTGATCCCAAATGAATTAATAACTTAATATAACTTATTGAATAACTTGGTATTCCCCAAATAGTTTTTTGGTGCACAACCTTAACACCTGTTTCACCATATCGTCAGTTCAATGCATTGATGACAGAAAACAAACAATGTTAACTGCTTTGAAAAAGGCTGAATAAAGGGTGTGTCACATCAAATTGCATCACGGAAAAAACGCTGTAGAAATTTAATTTTTAAGAATTATATCTTCAGCTTTGGTTTTATAATCAGATAAGAGTGTATAGATCACGTTGGCCATGCTTCACTGTCAATTTTTCGTAAATTTGGAAAAATGTCGTCGAACGAAAAAGAGCGTCGTGAATTAATCTTGTACACTCATTTCGAGAATCCGGAGTTGTCACATCGGGACATCGGTAAGATGCTGGGAATCGTCCAAACCACGGTCAGCAGAGTACTAAAACGATACTTCGAGAACTTAACCATCGACCGGAAGGTGAAGAACGGCAAAAATGGATGCTCCGTCAGTGAAAAAGATCACAAGCGCGTAGTTAAGCAGTTTAGACGTGATCAGAGAAGTTCGGTCCGGGATGTCGCCAATAAGCTGAATTTGTCAAGTTCGTTCGTCCAGCGGACCAAGCAGCGGGAGGGCCTGCGTACATACAAGGTTCAGAAGGCTCCTAACCGCGACGAAAGGCAAAACATGGTGGGGAAGACGCGAGCCCGGAAGCTGTACACCGAAATGCTGACGAAGCCGCATTGCCTGGTAATGGACGACGAAACCTACGTCAAAGCGGACTTTCGTCAGCTGCCGGGCCTGTTGTTCTTCTCCGCAGAGGACAAATTCAGCGTTCCGGAGGAGATTCGCAAGCAGAAACTATCCAAGTTTGACAAAAAGTACATGGTGTGGCAAGCGATCTGCTCTTGCGGAAAGCGGAGCGCCCCCTTCGTGATGACCGGCACGGTAAACGGGCAGGTTTACCTTAAGGAGTGCCTACAGAAGCGCTTACTACCACTATTGAAGCAGCACGAGGGCCCGACCATCTTCTGGCCGGATCTCGCTTCGTGCCACTATTCAAAGGACGTGTTGGAGTAGTACGAAGCCAACGGGGTCACCTTCGTGCCAAAGGAAATGAACCCGCCCAACGCGCCGGAGCTTCGCCCAATAGAGAAATATTGGGCGATTATGAAGCAGGCCCTCCGGAAGAACCCAAAAGTTGTCAAATCGGAGGCGGACTTCAAGAGAAAATGGATTTCTGTTCAAAAAAAACTACAACCTGACGTTGTACAGAACCTTATGGACGGGGTAAAGAGGAAGGTGCGAGCATACGGGCTTGGGCTCGAAGTATGAATAAAAAGAAAATGCCAAAAGTTGTTTAATAGTTTTTATTTTACTGTCTAAAATTTTCAAAAGGATCGGTATACTGGGCGAATTTCTACAGCGTTTTTTCCGTGATGCAATTTGATGTGACACACCCTTTATTTGCCTCAGCAGAGATTCATTACCAATACCCTAGCGTAAATATTTCCCTTCCGCTATCTCGCCTCTTTGTTTATATTTATCATTACGACTGCATAATTTGCAACATCAAACAATCATCAATCATAACATAAAAAATTAGTTGCATCGTTACAGGGTCAATGCTCACGGGAGCAGATACAAATGGGGTTTCAGCGTAGCGAAGATGCACTATTTTTACGTACGGGTTATGAAGCACGCACGTACGCATACAAATATCCATATACGATGGCTTCAAGCAACTAAATATACACACACACACACACTTATCTCCGTTTTGCGGTCTTCTCAACAGAAGCCCTTTCCATTAATATTGCCAGTCTAGATTAGCTTAGCTGTCATCCTTTGTGGAAAGAGTTTTTCTACCGTCATGCTCGTCTAGCAACGATGTTGTCCAGTCGGTGTCCACACAAAGGAAGAAAAGTTTGCCTCAGCGAGGTCCACTGTTTATACTCTCTTACGATTCTATCTTACGATTTCCCCTTCGTTGCTCGTCGATAAGTTGCTCGTTATAGACAGCTCTGTTCGGGAAAGCACACAAATGGACAGATCCAATGTATGAGGGTATGGGAATGCTTCCAATTTTCATCAATTTAAACCATATACAGACTATGGGATTGTAATGTATAGCATTTCAAACAAATCTTGGGGAATTTCCGATTCGTTTGGTATACAAATCGTTAAAATCCGTTCGCAGCTGAAATAGTAATTAACGTTAACTTTATTTTATAAAAACGTGACCTGTTTTCTGATTTGGCACTTAATGAAAGACGTAGTTATACGTCAATAATCTTTCTACGCATATGTTCGTATTAACAACAATGAGTTATAGAATTTTTTTTTGTTCCGAACTCTGTTTACCTCAAACTGGCTCTACATAAAAAAAGGAAATTTGGAAACCAATTTTTTTTTTCGATGCCAAACGACGAGATTTGGTGTTATCCCAAAAACAATTTTTGGCTTAAAATCGACCTTCTGGGACTTAGCCTGAGTGGCATTGAAGGCATGGAAAAAAAAATCATTGAATTGAATGAACCGACCATGTACATTTTGTTTGTTGGTCCAGAAAAATGTCCTGTGCAAGATTTCAGCTCAATCAGACATGATTTAGGGAAGCCTCAAAACGCTTAAAGTTTTGATTTTTTGTCCCTCGAAAATCTTCCAAGGGGGCCAAACCAAAAATAACAAAAAAATCTGTACCTTTCCAGATAAATCTGTACATGTGGCAACACTGTTGCCAAATAACTCATTAATCGTACCAATATTTTTTTAAATTTAGTTCCTAGAAGTTCATGTAGTACCTTTCCATACAGAGATATTCTTCGAATTAAAAATTACCTCTTCGTCTTTGATGATGAATAAATTCGACTGGTTGTACTTGTATAATGTACCACACACTGCATTTCAGAAGGGTGGGGAGTGGATTGGATGGGGATAAGAATAGGGATGGACATAGAATTTGGAAATAGGGACACTTGCTTCTCTTTCGTACACAATTTTTTTGAATAAACAAAAATAAATCGATTTTTTATTTTTTCCCGATATTTTTGTCCACTACATCTGCACACACCAAGATAACTATATACAGCGCGGACTCGATTATATACAGTTTTTGATTTTTTTCACTGTATATAATCGAACCAAAATTTTCATTTGTTTTTCTTGCATGTATTCTTCGTTTTTTGAAAATAAAAGAGGAATTTGATTTTTGATTCATCCACCTAAAAGTCAGAAAGCACCTTTCTCACATGAAAAAAAATAAATTTATCCGGATTCTCTCAGGAGGTGATAGACGATCATATTTGATGAAAAAATCCTCCTACGCATATGTTCGAATTTCAACAATGACAGAGTTATAGAACTTTTTTTTTGTTTCGGACTCTGTTGCCTCAAACTGGCTCTACATTAAAAAACTGGCTCTACAATGTGCTCTTTGACGTCCAACTTCTATCTTTCAATTTGGCTACAACATCGATACAAACAAATCCTGTTAAAAATTCAAGCAAAACTTCAAAAATCACGATTTTCACCCCACTGGACATGTAATAGCCACTTAATATTCCCCTTAACGTTGAAAGATTACATTTTTTCTTGAAATAAGCCATATTTGAAATATAAAAAAAAAATTTTTTTTTCAAACTGTATATAATCGAGTCCAAAATTGTATATAATCGAATCACATATAATCGAGTCCGATTCGTTAAATTCGATTCTGTATTCGTAAAATATTCCAAAAGTTGACCGATTAAGCTTTGAATTGGTGTATATATCATTATTCAAATACAATGCTTCGAGATCTTGTTCAGGGCATTCAAAAGTAGTGAACGAAGATCTGCATGGTGGAATACAAATTCGAGTTTGAGTCACTGTAATGCACCTTCATTGACCCAGCTCAGTTACATTGAAATGATCCTGTTGTATGGGAGTTTTGAGGCTAAACAGAATTTCATATTTTTTGAATAATATTTCTCAGAACACTTGAGTCAGCGAATTTACCTTAGATTCCCGTTTCATGAGCATGGGCCTGAGATCGCGAAAAATCAGCATGTTTCAGAATTGTGTGGTCAGTGGGGTTTGACATTGCCAGCTATTGTATACTTGTGCAAACTTGCGATATCGTGTATCTGTGCCTGATATTACTTGAAAAACAAAGTTGTCCCTTTAGTTAAAGTATTCGATGAGATCGTTGATCTCGATATGAATTTTCTTAAACACGCTGGGGATAGATAAAATACTGCTCTTGGAGTGATTAACAACCCTGAAATAATTGGAAGTTCTCGTAAAACTTCAATAGTACTGTTTAGCCTGCGAGAGAAATAGTACACCCAAAATTGGTTTTTAGCTCATGTTTCATCATCCCGATTTATTACATTAAATGAGCTTAAAAATAACAGAAAATGTCATGACTCTCAAATAGTGGTAAGCATTTGTATAATATATATCAGAGGTTCTCAAACTGTTTTGGGCAAGAGACCCCTTTTTCAGAATTAAGTCATACCTTAGACCCCCTTAGCGGAATTTCATTGAAAATCCTATCTTTAGTTTTATTCTTACTGAACAATTATCAATTAGAAAACATTGAAAACAAAAAAACTTGACATTATGTTCTCAAGGAGACGATCTGGCGTAGTGGTAACATCCGCACCTCTCACTCGAGTAAAGATTTCGTCGTTTTTCTCATATAGCTGAGCAAATAATCGAATGTTCAAAGAATTGCTTCGAAAGTTTTTGATAGCACTCATAACATATAGTAAAGACTGATGCAATCTAGGGCTCAGGTTTTTTGCTACTAAATGCTGTCTATGAATCACGCAATGTATGACCATTACCTTACGCAGTTGTAACTTTGAGGGAGCTGTAAAACCACGATGACGACTGAACATTGATGGTGCACCATCAGTCTCAATGTTCTTCCATGGAATAGCTTTTTCGGTTAAAAAAAACCAATCGATTCTTCTTTGGTATCAGTCTTCATATATGTAGCAAAAATCATTTCTTGGCAAATATTTTCTTCTTTAATAAATCGAACATATCCTTACAACAGAGCTTCATTGCTGGGTAATGTAGACTCGTCCAGCTGGAGAGAAAATCTGTTGGTCTACACTCGACGAAAAAATTAGAGGAGCAGAGTGCGAAGTCGGAAATTTCAAGTGATTTTTGACATGCTGCAACTTCGTGGAAAATCAACGCATATCGATGGTATGTACATTAGAGTGCCAATGAGAATGGCCATTTCAAAGGGAACTTGATTAAAAGTATTGATTCCCATGAATAACTACCCTATGCAAAATACCAGCTCAATTGGACTTCATTTACTAGTGTCGCACAGCCCTCAAAGTTTGAGTTTTTTGAAAACTAAAAAATCACCCAAGGGAGGAAATCGGGGTTTTCGAAAAAAAAAAATTGAGGCCAAATGTCTCCAAATTACTGAATCGTTGAGATCCATTGTAATCTCGAAAAAAATTGTTTGTCAAAAATCGACACTCTGGGACTTTTTTAGGAATACGAGGTAAAACGTATGGTTTTGGGTGCCAATAAAAATAATGTTGATTTGCTCGATAAAATACCCTTTTTAAAATATTTGCTCAATCAGACTTCATTTACGAGTGTCGCGAATGTTAAAATTTGGGTTTATTGAAAACCAAAAAATCACCCAAGGGGGAAGTAAGGAAAATAGGGGTTTTCAAAATAATTTTTGATGCCAAATGTCTTAGAATTGCATAAAGCGTGCATAGGGGAGTTTTTCGTGGGGATCAACATTTTTAATTCAAGTTCGCTTTGAAAATTTGAAGGTCACTTTTTCCCCATACATCCATTGGTACTCTAATGTACATCATTTGAGGGGCTTAGAATGAAAGGGGTGTAAGTGATTTGATCGATTTCTCTACATCGACTCTCTCTTATGGTCATAACTTAGCTGCAAATACATTCCGAGTTGTATTTGACAATATGGAAGATAGGTCAGAACCTCATCTATTGGATTCTATAGCGAACTTAAATTGGAACTTTTCTGCAGTTGAGTTATTAACTAAAGAAAAAGAAGAGAAGAGAAATCGATCGAGTCACTTACACCCCTTGCATTCTAAGGCCCTCATTTTGAAGCTACAACTTTCAGGTATTAGAATATTTTACGTACATATCTTTATATTGGTGTGTTGCTCACTACAATAATATCGGAAAGAAATGAAAAATCGATTTTTCTCTGTTTTTTCTGGATTTTCTGGGCTAACCAATTAACCTTATTAACCAGCTTTTATTTGGTTCCTAGAACGTTCCTGTAAGACCTTCCATACAGCGATATTTCAGTTCGAAAGAAAAATTACCCCTTCGTCTTTGATGATGAATTATTCAATAAACAATCCTCGCACCGCAAATCGAAAGGCAGTTTTGAAAACTCCAATAAATTCTGCACAAGAAAAATTTGTTACTTTGACGATAAAAAATTTCTTCAATTTTTTTTCATCGATTTCAAAAAAGTGTCAAAAACAGGATTTTTAGAATACTTTACAAAATCCAATGTAATTCTGCAATTATCGCAGTAAGTTCTAATGTTTGCAGGCAAATTTTTAGCCTAGTGTTCCCTCTAAACATCTGTGAACGTTTCATATTGACACGTTCAGCCGTTTTTTTCTAGCCGATTTTTCAATGTTTGAAGTAAATTAGAGGAGTATTTTATCGCAAATCGTACCAGAAGTACAAAACCCTAAGCGACTCTCAGAATGAACGATTCGTAAAATTTTTCCCTATTCGCGACCCATCTCAAGTTTCCTGAAATAATTTTAAAAAAATGTTTCGTTGCGCCCTGCACATAGATGACCAAGCATTTTGTAAATTCTTTTTCAATCACTTGTAAATCTCATGTAAATCACTTGTAAATCAAGGTATGTAAATACCTTGTAATCTCTTGAATCAAATTAGGAGTTGAGTACATTATAATTCAAGCTCCAACGTATTTCGAAAGCTTATAAACTGGCAACAAGCTTGTTGTACAGTGGAATATCAGGAGTATGTTTGTACATGAATTTGATCAAACACATTATCTTGCACGTTCACGTTTTTTTACTTGCCGAATTTTTCATCCAGTACTTTTTGTCCTTTTTTATTTTCATCTAGTGCACACTCGTCGTCTTGTTGAGTTTTTAAAATATACAGCAATAATATTTTTTACTAAGATAAAGGGTGTGTCACATCAAATTGCATCACGGAAAAAAAATAAATAAAAAATAAATAAAATAAAAACTATTAAACAACTTTTGGTATTTTCTTTTTATTCATACTTCGAGCCCAAGCCCGTATGCTCGCACCTTCCTCTTTACCCCGTCCATAAGGTTTTGTACAACATCAGGTTGTAGTTTTTTTTTGAACATATCGTTTTTTCATAATCGCCCAATATTTCTCTATTGGGCGAAGCTCCGGCGCGTTGGGCGGGTTCATTTCCTTTGGCACGAAGGTGACCTCGTTGGCTTCGTACCACTCCAACACGTCCTTTGAATAGTGGCACGAAGCGAGATCCGGCCGAAAGATGGTCGATTTTGGTGTACAGCTTCCGGGCTCGCGTCATCCCCACCATGTTTTGCCTTTCGTCGCGGTTAGGAGCCTTCTGAACCTTGTATGTACGCAGGCCCTCCCGCTGCTTGGTCCGCTGGACGAATGAACTTGACAAATTCAGCTTATTGGCGACATCCCGGACCGAACTTCTCGGATCACGTCTAAACTGCTTAACTACGCGCTTGTGATCTTTCTCACTGACGGAGCATCCATTTTTGCCGTTCTTTACCTTCCGGTCGATGGTTAGGTTCTCGAAGTATCGTTTTAGTAATCTGCTGACCGTGGATTGGACGATTCCCAGCATCTTACCGATGTCCCGATGTGACAATTCCGGATTCTCGAAATGAGTGCACAGGATTAATTCACGACGCTCTTTCTCGTTCGACGACATTTTTCCAAATTTACGAAAAATTGACAGTGAAGCATGGCCAACGTGATCTATACACTCTTATTTGATTATAAGCGAAGGCAGAAGATATAATTCCTAAAAATTTAATTTCTACAGCGTTTTTTCCGTGATGCAATTTGATGTGAGACACCCTTTATTAATCATTCTCATATATGCCACATATATAGAATATACTGTATTTTTTTGTGTCAACTTTCAGATACAGAATCTGTATATACAGAAGATACAGAATTTAAAAATATTTTTTCAAATTCAAATTGAAATGTTAAATTATTTGCATTTTTTGTTCTCTGTCTACCATCTTACTAATAAACTTTGCTTTTTTATCGTTGAGTCATGAAGAAATGTATGTTGAACCATATGAAACGTCACCTCACTTCTCCATTCCTACTAAGTATGTTTTTGGGACACTTTTTGATTATTTCACATTCATCAGCGTGTGTTGAGTGAATATTCTCGCTTCACAATACCAACAAAACAATGTTCTGAAATCGGTTGGCTTCCACAATGATGGCAAACCATAAATAAGAACAATAAATTCAAAATGAAAATAAACCTTTCTTTCTGTTTTTTCCGTTAGTTTTTTGATACAGATTTATTTGATAAAAATACAGATTTACAGACTTTTTCAGAAAATTTTACAGAATCAAATGTGGCAACCCTGGTCATTCTAATAACAGGGTAGCTCTTGTAACACAACTTATGGAGCATCTAAAATATTTCAAATAAGAACTTGTGTTATTGTATAGTGGTCGATATTCGGACCCCGTCGACCCCCAAAATCAATTTTCGTTTCTGTCAACCCCTGGGGAACCGAAATCAACCCCAAGGGGTCGATATCGACCACTTTGAGAAATCCTGATACATATGGTACGGCAATATAAGATTAATACGAGCGAGCGAAACAAGAGACACGTTTCAAACAAGCACGCATTACTTTGCCACATATGTACACGGCCCAGACCGAGATAGATATAGATCCCCTTCATGCTGGAACTTCAATTTGTAATGAGATGTTATGCATCACACGTATATGCAACAGCATCATTAGCTATGTGGATAGCGTGGTCGTGTAAAACAGTCTTGCATTCCAATCGGCCTTGGTTCGATCCCCGTTGTCGTCGTTTGGACTTTTTTGTGAGCAAAAAGGTGAAAAAAGGAAGAGATGTCTGCTTCCATACATACACACATTTTAAAGCGTTGGGAGACAGATGATTTTATTTGCTCGTTTGACGCTACAAGACATGAAAAGACATGGTTTCTGCCGAAAATGCTTCAATGCTTCATAGCAACGCTAGTTTGGATGTAGTTATCAACCAGAAGATAACAAAGTGGTACGGAGCACTAGAGCAATTTACTTTGAATCTTGTCATCTTCCATTTGAATATCTAGCTATACTTACAGAGGCAAATGAGGCCCACAATTTTTACCATGTGTCCCACAGAAAATGGGACTATGAGGTTCTCAAGACTGAGTGATTGAGATTGAGATTGACTATCTAATCAGATAAAAGCGACTGAAAATGTAGCGAACGCTCTTTTTGGTTTTCCGAGGAAAATGGGAAACAAATAAAAGAACAATCTGGAAGTATACAAGGATGAGTATAAACGAGATGGTAATACAGGTTTTAGGGTATATTCTAAGTTATCACAATCACTCAACACATGGACATCTTGTTACTCTGTATGAACACTAAGGTGGCGGCTAAAATGGTCATGTCAAATTTCAAAAATCGACCATGTACATTTTGTTTATTGGCCCAAAAAAATTATCTGTGCAAAGTTTCAGCTCGATCGGACATGATTTTGGGGTGCTCCAAAGCGCTCAAAGTTTTAATTTTTTGATCCTCGAAAATCTTCCAAGGGGGGAGTGAAGGAAATTTAGGAAATCGAAATTTGACTTATGACTTAAAAATGCATAAAACGTCGAGATCTGGTGTTATCACGAAAAAAGATTTTTGGCCGAAAATCGACTTTTCGGGACTTAGCCTGGGTGACCAAAAAATCAAAACTTTGAGTGCTTTGAGGCATCATGTCCGATTGAGCTGAAATTTTGCACAGATCATTTTTTTGGGACCAATCAACAAAATGTACATGGTCGGTCCTTTAAATTCGATAATTATTTTTTTCCATACCTTCATTACCTCTCAGGCCCGGAAGGTCGATTTTCGGCCAAAAAATTTGCATTTTTAAGTCATTTGGCACCGATAAAAACTCGATTTTCCAAATTTCCTTCACTCCCCCCCTTGGAAGATTTTCGAGGATCATAAAATTAAAACTTTGAGCGCTTTGAGGCACCCCTAAATCATGTCCGATCGAGCTGAAACTTTGCACAGATCATTTTTTTGGGCCAATAAAGAAAATGTACATGGTCGGTTTTTGAAATTCGATGATGAAATTTTTCCCATACATCCATTGCCACCCTAATGAACACATATGCTACAAAATGTATGTAAATTATATTTACGCTACGAGGGGATGTGTAAAATAAAAAAAAAAAATTATATATTTTTAAACATATATTAGTCAATTGCGTAACAGAAAATCGATCCATCAAACGATACCTCAAAATCATACCGCAAATCCTTTCGCGCCTTTTGTTTATATCTCAATTTAATTTCGTCGTAAGTCATTCACTACTGACAACTTCAGCTTAACGATAAATACAACGCACTTCCTTTTAAAAGTTCGCCTCTTGGCTCGAATCTACAAAACACACACATTGCTCAACTCTAGCTGATATACACTGTACTGGACAGAGCTTCCATCTGATATGCTCTAGGTTCACTTCAAACTGATATAACTGTGCACAATTATTGTCCCTACACAAGAAGCCTAACAATAGAACATTCAAAGTTCCCTTTTCCCTCACCGGCGAAACCGGTCGCGCATTGGTTTGCGTTTTCACACCGAAGCTGGCAGTGGCTTGGGCGGGATTTCATCAATCGCCAGCGAGGTGGAAAGTTCCCCACTGAAGGCACAATCCAGCGCAGAGGGAACGACGGCGTCGGTCCGCTCGACGAAGTGTTTCTCCCGGTATGCCATCTTGACGTAGTTGTGAACCGGTGAGGGCGATCCGTCCAGCTGCTGCTCGATAGCGAATGCCTCCAGGGCCGAAACCACTGGTCCGATGTCTTCGTAGTTGGGATTCGTTACGGACAGCACACCGTAGCGGCCACCTTCGCCATCCTTGAGGCTGCGGTAGGTCCCACGGCGAGACTTCTGGCCGCGTGGCGTCGAGTAAAGCTTCAGGATTTTGCAGTTGCAGGACACCAGCAGCGCTATTACCAAACCCTATGAAATCGGGAGAAAAGGTGGAAAAAATAGGAACAGTAATTAATCACAATCTGACAACAGCAAGTCCAAAGCATGAGCATTAATTTGCACCCCATAAAAGTCAACTTTTCACTCGCGAAACTTCCCCAACCCTGATAACCGGCAATTGAACCTGCTTCCGAGCGAAGCGCGAATGCGTTAATTTAATTTAATTTCCATCCGAGGTTGATAACTTCTAAAAACCCTTAGGATATGATCCCTTAAAGTGCTATACGTAATTCCTTGGATCCACGGTAAAACTTTTACATCAACCCCAGACCGTCGGATTTGTCCGTCCGGATGATGGAAACGGTTTTTTTTCTTTCTCACTTTTCCCGCCTGAGAAAATTGGAAGAAATCGAATGGCAATTAGTAGTTAAACGGCGCATGGGTGGGAACGTTTGAGAAAGTTTCGCGATGAGACGAGGGATACATATTCTTTCTGATTTCTCGAGAAATCAATTTTGGACGAGACAAGTTTAAAACATTCCCCGGTGGAGCAGATTGGTGTGCAACATCTGGATAATCCCAAGAAGGATTACGTTGTCCGTTTTGTTTCAACCGTCGTCGTCGTCTTGTCTCGTCTGGGAAAAGGGAGATCTTGAGATCAACGGATTCAATTTGCCTAAGCGTGCCTTCCAGGATTGGGATTGAGTTCAGTGTTGAGAAAATGGAAATCATATAAAATATCCCATCGGCGAAATCTGGAAAAAAGGGGTCACGAGGATACGAACTCTGCGACAATTTCACTCTTTTTACGATTTTCAAGCTGCGCATGGCGGTTAAATGGAGTGAAATGAAGACGACGTTTGGTTGGGGATTGACATCGTGAAATCGACAATACACGAGCAATCCTGGCAGAATTCCTCGTTATGAAAAGGTGAGCTTTGAGGTCAGACGTAAATTGAAATAGATATGAGCTCCGATAATATTTAAAAATTATTTTAGCTAAGTTTCCATAAAGCTCGCGGCTCTGAGTAATATTCTGGTACCAGAAGGTGATAATTTGCAAAGTGGTATACCGACGCATACGCTTCGCACTTACAAAGCTGAAAACACGTCTGAGAGGGGTTCTGCGAACCCTTGAAGCTTTGTGGTATCAAATTCATACCGCGAAATCGGAATTCCGAACACGATTTTTTCACTTCTCAATTCCTTCCCGCTGTATTTTTTGTCTCTCCAAATCCTTTCACACGTGCTAAACTCAAGTAAGCAGTCGGCATAATGTAGATATCATCACGTCCTGATTAAATCACTCCACTCCTTCGCACCGTTACCTGAATTTCCAGCGTAAAAAAAAATCGCGCGGCTCTGACTCTCCGACGATGGCTTCGCAGCCAGACGCCAGAATTTGATTGTGCCTCCGAGCGAAAACGTATTTTTTCTCATATGTCTCGGGACATACGTCACAGACCGCGGAAAAATAACACTTTCCAGGAAATCTTCATTTTTCTCGCGAAAACCTGTCATATTGTGCCGTTACGCGATGAGCGCACTCTTTCTGGCATATATTGGTTGTATGGCTTGAATGGCTTCCTCGGAAGTGGATATCCTCAGCTTCAACACGTGAGAGCGGGATGTGTTAAACACAGCCCGAGTGAAATGTGATAAGGGAAATGCTTACTCTAAATCAGGGCACATGAATCAAATGAAATATAAATATGGTGCTGTGGTGGAGTGAGTTATATTCAGTTTGTGTTTTTGAATATTTTTTTCTGTGCAAATGGATGCAACCTTTTTGATTGCATTTATTTTTCATCGCATGCATAAGTTAATGCTTTAACTCTATTCGATCAATTATTGATTCATATCCGGATTGATCTGTGTAAGTGAACCATTCATGATGTGCCCATGTGTAGATGAAAAAAATCATAGTCCCATAACTAAGCCATACATTGGGAAAACCTTTCACGTACTCAGACTAGAATATTAATATTCAAAAACAGAACCATAAAATGTTTGACTTGTCGTGCATTGGATTCCATATTGGGAATTATGCAATGACAAATAGTTGTGATTATATTTGCCGCCAGCGCTCAACGTGAGGATATGCAAGGGCACACAGACTCTATACAACAAGCCAACATTGGGTCGTATCGTAGTGATTTTGTGCTCACTTCGTTCGTTCGTATTTTGATGAGAGGAGATGGCCCCATGGAAACTAGGTGTGCACTATGATGTGGGGACTCGAATATGAGAGATCCTGCAGTACACTTGAGGGGGAACACATCGATAACATATGTATTTATGCACTTGATTCTCGGTTGAACGAATTGATCGATGGTCTGGCGCTTTTTTGGAATGTTATAGGTAGCTCTGGGATGTTTGGTTGTGTTTTGTTGATGATTGATGATGCTAATGCTGGATTGTAACTACGTGCTGCAGTCTGGAAGTGTCTCTCGTAAAAATACAATCTGTCCAATCCAATGGAAGAATGAATGGCTAAAGTGAGTTTTTATGGATAGTAAGCTGTTTGGTTTGTTTTCTTGTTTCATCACACTATAACATTCGGGCAAAAACGAAATGATTCGTATTTCGATGTAAATCAAGATTAAATCCTCTTTGTACATCAAAATTCATGTTCTACTCAGCAAGTTCTGACTCTGGCTCTTGAAGTCTAAGCTATATTCATATGACTTTTATGGCTTCTAGTTCATACTCTCTTGCCACGCACTTACTGTATCTAACTAAGGAAATCTGCTTTGAAGTATGCATTTGTTCACTAATATCTTTACCTTATTTTACTTATGCGTTTTGAAGAGAAAATTTTAATTTTAATTTTATAATACATTTTCTTGGTCTTTAAATAACAGTTAGTATAATTTAGCTCCTGAATGTTTGGTTTTAAAAATTAGCCTTATGATTTTGGGCTGAACATTCGCACATGCTCTTGTTGATATCGTGTACATACTTTCTCTGTTTTTCGACTGATAACGTTAATAGAACTTCGTACCCGTAGTTCACAAGCACTGTAAATTTAATAAAAGAGTAATTTTAATGACGTGGAATACAAATAAATTCCTCTGTGATTTTTAAGTAAAACTTTATTATGTAGTAAAATCACCGTTTAATTATTAACCACAGTTTAGTTAAGATTATCACAATTTCTAACAGCTCATTAACATTAGCTGCAATATTTTCTTCTCATTTCTTCACTGCTAGTCACGTATTTACGAGAACGAATAATTTATAACAATACAGAATTTCTCCGCGAATCTCTAAATTTTCCGATTTTTCTATTTATCGGTTCATCGATTTTTAAA
Organism: Toxorhynchites rutilus septentrionalis; assembly: GCF_029784135.1. Classification (NCBI taxonomy): domain Eukaryota; kingdom Metazoa; phylum Arthropoda; class Insecta; order Diptera; family Culicidae; genus Toxorhynchites; species Toxorhynchites rutilus. Next base: position 301,319,897 of record NC_073746.1, on the reverse strand, counting down.
TTTTTGGATTTTTCAATTTTTATGATCTTTTGACTTTTTGATCTATTGGTTTTTTGTTTTTTAGATTTTTCGATCATTCGACTTTATGATTTTTCAATTTTTCGAATTTTTGATTTTTGATTTTTTTGATTTTTTAATTTTTCGGTTTTTCGATTTTTCGATTTTTTGGTTTTCTGATTTTTCGATTTTTTGATTTCTTGATTTGATTCTTTATTTGTTTTCTTGATATCTTGATTTCAATTTTTCGGTTTTTCCATTTTTTGATTTTTCTATTTTTCGAATTTTTTATTTTTCAATTTTTCGATTTCACGATATTTTGATTTATAATTCTTTAATTTTTCTATTCGTTTCTATTGTTCGAATTTGAAATTTTTCAATTTTCCAATTCTTTAATTTTTTTTTTGTTTTTTTTCCGATTTTTGATTTTTTGATTTTTCGATTCTTCGACTTTTTTATATTTTGATTTCCTATTTTTTGTTTTTTTTTTTAATTTTTTGATTTTTCGATAGTTTGATAGTTTGATTTTCGATTTTTTTATTTTTCTATTAGTTTCTTTGAGTTTTCGAATTTGAGATTTTTTAATTTTCCAATTCTTGAATTCTTCGATGTTTCTTTTATTCCATTTTTTTAAATATTTTTTTTTTTGAATTTCCGATTTTTCGATTCTTTGATTTTTTTATATTTTTATTTCCGATTCCAAATTCCGATTTTTCAATTTTCATTTATGTTTCCAGTTTAAGATTTTCCGATTTTTTAATTTTTTGATTTTTCGGTTTTTCAATTCTTTTTTTTATATTTGGATTTCCGATTTTTTTTCAATTTTCCGAGTTCAAAACCTTTTTTTTTTTTTGATTTTCCGATTCGTTTCGATGATTTCCTATTCTTAGATTTTTCGGTTTTTTTTATTTTTCGATTCTTCAAATTTATACTTTTTGGCATATTCGTTACATTGATTTTTCGGTTTTTCAATTCTTAAATTTTTCGAATTTTTTTTTTTTTTTGGTTTTTCTTTTCTTTTATTTTTTCGAGTTTGAGAATTTTGTATTATCGAATTCTTAAACTTTTCGATTTTCTGTTTTCTGATTCTTCTTTTCTTTAATTTTTTGTATTTTTTTTTTATTTTCCAATTTTAGATTTTTCGATTCTTTAATTATTTTTATATTTTGATTTCCGATTTTTCAATTTTTCAATTTTCCGATTTGTCTATTGTTTTTTTTATTGTTTGACTTTCCAATTCTTAGGTCTTTCCACTTTTTTATCTTTCAATTCTTCGCTTTTTTTGATTCTTGGAATTTTTGACTTTTTAATTTTTCGGGTTCCGACTTTTATATTTTCCAATTGTTTGATTTTTTATGTTTCGATTTTTCGAATATTAAATTTTTCAATTTTTAGATTCTTCTTTGATTTTTCCAGTTTTAGCTTTTTGGATTGACCGATTTTTTTTTATTTTTCGGTTCTTCAATTTTCCTAATTTAATTTTTTTTTATTTTTCGATTCTTCAATTTTCCGTATTTTTTTTTTTTCGATTTTCCGATTTTTGGATTTTTTGATGTTTTGATTTTCGGTTTTTCTATTTAAGAATTCCGATCCTTTTTATTCAATTTTTTGAATTTTGTATTTCCTATTAAAAGATTATTCGATTTTTTCATTTTTCAATTTTTCGATCTTTCGATTTTTCGGTTTTTGATTTTCGATTTTTGAATTTCCTATTTTTTAATTTTTAATTTTCTGGATTTATAAATTTTTGTACCTCTTAATTTTTGGACTTTCGATTATTTGACTTCCAATTTTTCGGTTTTTCGACATTAATATTTTAATTTTTTTTTAATTTTTTAATTTTTCGATTTTTCGTTTATCATATTTTAAAACTTTCTGATTTCTCTATTCTTTTCTTTGATTTATCGATTTGTCGATTTTTTTTTATATTTGGTTATTATTTTAAGTTATAAAATTTCCTATTTGTTTCTTTGATTTTTTGAGTTTTAGATTTTTCGATTTTTTATTTTAAAATTTCTGGATTTTGATTTTTTTTTTGATTTTTTAATTTTCTTACTCATCGTTTTTTTTCGATTTTTCGATTTTCCGAATATTTGATTGTTAGAATTCTTCAATTTTTTGATTTTTTATAATTTTTTTTTAATTTTTTAATTTCTTTAATTTTTCAGATTTTTCAGTTTTCGATTTTTTTTTATTTCTTGATTTTTAGATTTTTCGATTTCTTGAATTTTCTATCTTGACTTTCAATTTTCGAATTCTCAATTTCGAATTTTCAATTTTGAATTTTTAATTTCGAATTTTCAATTGTTTTTTGTAATGCTCCCAAAGGCCCTTTCATTTTTTTTGGGTCCTACCTCCACCCCATACGCTTCTTTTGGAGTGGGAGAGACTGATTATCTCGTAGATAATTTGTTTTTAATGCTATATTATTTGGTGTCGTCGGATTCTTTCCGGTACTATATTTCTCGTTGTGTCTACTCCCGCGTATGGCCATCACTCTAAGTCCATCACATTCATTCAATTATGAAATCTACATTCTGTAGTCATTATATAATTATCATTTTGTGCTCATTCGGTGACATTAGAGTGCCAATAAAAACGGTTATCTCGAATTTACAAAGCGAACTTGATTGAAAATGTTGATTCCCACGAAAAACTACCCTGTGCAAAATATCAGCTTAATCGATCTGCATTTACTAGTGTCGCACAACGGTCAAAATTTTAGTTTTTTGAAAATCGAAAAATCACCCAAGTAAAGGAAATCGGTGTTTTTAACAAAAAATATTGATGCCAAATGTCTTAAAATCGCATGAAACGTGGAGATTTGCTGTTATCTTGAAAAAAAAAATTCGTCAAAAATCGACTTTTCAGACACGATCATGTGCCCAAAAGTAAATTTTTGACAACATTTTTTTTCGAGTTAACAGCAAATTTCGACGTTTCATACAATTCTACGACATTTGACATCAACATTTTTTTTCGAAAACCCCGATTTCCTTTACTCCCCCCTTGGGTGATTTTTCGGTTTTCAAAAATCTCAAACTTTGACCGCTGTGTTCTTAATCAAGTTCAAGGGTCACTTTTTCCCATACATCCATTGGCATTCTAGTGACATTTATGTCAGTAGTCAATAAATTCTTTTAACGAAGTCAATTGTTGTTCTTTTGAATAATGCGATATTTGTCTTTTTTTTAGCGTCCTGATGTAATGTGTGTAATGTGATGTAATGTTTTGTAGTTCACGATAGAAAAGTGATCATTGTCAGCTGGTCTCCTGGTGTTATGAGAGTGCACGTCTCTTCCATATCCGACATCTTCCATCAAATGATCAGGTAGTAATCCGAATTTCATTTTATGAATATAAATCAGGCAATTCCGGACAGTCCTTTGTCGTACGGACAACCATTGAATCCGGCAAAGCACACCATATTTAACAGCCACCTTTTTTATAACGTAGTCAACATGTTCAATGAGCGTTAGCTTCTCGTCGACTTGCACACCTAGATATTTAAAAAATTTCACTCGTTTAATCATTTCACCATTCATGAACATTAGTGAATGTCCGTCTTTCTTCCGACTTCCGATTATCATCCAGTAAGTCTTGGAAAGATTCAGACAAAGCCTCTTCTTTTTCAAATACTCCGTAATTATTTTCAAGTCTTCGTTTGCCTCCGCTATTGCCATAGACAATTTATCATTCCCCCAATGAATTGTAGAGTCATCGGCAAACAATTTCAAAACACCTCTTCCTCTATGACATTCATGTCATTAATATAGAGAATGAACAACAAAGGACCTAACACACTACCTTGAGGAACACCTAAATCATTTAGTCTTCGATCCGATGTAGTATTTCCAAATCTAGTTCTTTGACATCTATTATTCAAAAAGCTTGTAAACCAATGCAAAACCACACAAACAAATCTTATGTTCTGTAATTTCGAATTCTAAATTTGGAATTTCCAATTTATATTTTCGAATGTTCAGTTTCGAATTTCCAATTTCGAATGTTTAATTTCGAATTTTAAAATTTACGAATTTTCAGTTTCGTATTTTCAGTCTCGAATTTTCATTCTCGAATTTTCAGTTTTTGATTTACAATTGCTAATTTTCAGTTTAGAATTTTCTACTAAAAATTTAAATCTTGAATTTACAATTTTGAATTTTGAATTTCAAATTTATAATTTTAAATGAATTTGTAATTTTGTATTTTCAATTTCAAATTTTCAATTCAGAAATGTTAATTTTCAATTTTCAATTTCGAATATCCAATTTAGAATTTTTAGTTTGGATTTTTCAATTTCGATTTTTTTAATTTTCAATTTCGATATTTTTAATTTTCAATTTCGAATTTTCTGTTTAGAATTTTCAATTAAGAACTTTCATTCTCGGATTTTCATCTTCGAATTTTCAATTTTGAAATTGAAATTCAAGTTTTTCAATTTTCAATTTGCAATTTCGAATTTCCAAGTTTGAATGTGCAATTTTGAAGTTTGAATTTTAGATTCTCGAATTTTGAACCTCGTATCTCAATTTAGAATTTTCAAGCTTGAATTTCCAAGCTGGAATTTTCAATCTTCTCTTTAGAATTTGTGCAACTTAACGCCAAAACGGCAGTTTTTTACGTGATTTTGACGAATTTTCCACCTCGTATTTTCGATTTAGATTTTTAAATTTATAATTTTAGTTTACAATTTTCAATTTTCAATTTAGAATTTTGAGTTTTGAATTTTATAATTCGAATTTTCAATTTTGAATTAATTACTATACGATAGAATCCTTTCCCCTGGATTACCGATTGATTATTCGAATCGTTTATCATTCCAGTTGTACAGTGCAAAAATAATTCGCTATACACGTGTTCGTTGTGAATAATGCGCATAATGATTTTTACCGACAGTGTGCCCCAATGAAAGGGCTAATAGGGATCAACATTTCTCGTCCGTTGATTGGCTTATCCCGTTCTGAATCAAAATCAGAATGTTAGTTGGTTAATATCGCTAATCTCGGAATCCAGCAGATAAACACCAGCAGTAAATCCAATCAATCAATAATCGAGGTGCGATAATTGTCCATGGAAACGATTTATAACATGATATGTGGGAAGCACCAACAAAAGGATGAATCGCCTGAAGGTTCCTCCATGACCCACCCGAATACCAGTGTCCCAAAGGTAACATATCGTTGGCATCCATGGCATTATTGTTTATTGGTTTTATTGAATCATGAGAGCATACCATCCCATGGTAAATATTTACCCATAAGCACAAGCACATATGCATCTGCTATTCATCGCATGCCATTATTGGTTCTGTTTTGGGTGTTAAGGGATAAAGGGATGGGCACAGAATCTGCTTACCTGGACGCCTTGTGCGATGCTGTAGATGGACCAGAGCTCAATTACATTCCAGGCCGAAGCGATTGCTCCCAAGAAGACGACAACCGAAAGGACGATCAGAATCTGTTAGATGAGAGAAAAAGAAAAGGGAAAATTTATGAGTGGGGGAAGCCTTCATAATTGAACATCATCGACAAAACATTATTGGTTGTACATTTCTGCTTGCGACATCAATTGGAACCTTTTCCGGGTTGATAATCATTGTCTGCTATGTAATCAAATATTTATACGTATACATTATTTTGCTGAATATATTGAATTATCTTTCTATTTTCCGGAATAATATCTGTGAAGCGGTGGTATTCATAGATACGAAGGGGGTGCGTTTCCAACAAAAAACGACAAACATCCACAGAAGCATCTTCCGCTTCCACATCGTAGCGACGACGACGGGTGAGGTTATTTTAATCTGTTCTTCAATACCTCATATTCAAATATCATTGACTGATTTCATAAAGAGGATACTGCTGAACGATGTGTCCTCGACAAGTGCTGGTTTTGTGTAGCACCGGTTCCTGGAATCGTTTCCGAGCAAACGAAGCACGTGCGGAGTATCGCAGTGCGGAAACTGAGGTTGAGAATGTTTGATCAGGAAACACCCATTCCCCCCTCCCCAGGGATAGGTGAAGTACGATGAAAATCTATGGAATTTATACCACGCTGCAGTTGCTGGTTTTAGTTAAATTTACTGTGAGGATGATGTGTGGCATTTCCTGTGAGCGGCGCTTTTATGCATAAGCTCGTATGAGTGCGTATACCCAAGGGCGGGGATTTTAATAAGAGGTGCTGTCGGGCGGAAGCCGGAAAATTTCATCACTGTTTCGGGTGAAGATAGCTCGTTTAAGTTTGAGGCAAACCAACAATACGATTTATTGACTTTGCTTCTCGGAGGACTGAACGACTATTTAACAAAATCGTCATTGAACCGAATTGGCACATCATAATCCTTCCTGGAAGTGAGCGTAGAACTATCAGTAAAACCAAAATCCTCCGAATAAATTTTGGTTTGGGGATCTCGGTCAGTGCAGTACGTGTAAGTTGAAGAACTTTTCTATTGAAACTAGAACATTTGTTGGATTTTTGTGGTTCGAATATAAAGATCCGAGAGTCTGGTCAAGCGAAACTTGATAAAGACGCAAAAAACGGCGGAAGCTTTACGACGAAGGAGTGAATTTTAGAAGAAAAAGTTATTAATAAAATGTCATCGAGTTCAGAGCATATACAAGTGTAGACATCGATGGTATGTTAGGAGAACCTGCTATAGACGAAAGAGTATTACTGAGCTCTGTTGATAATTTATTGGACGACTTACATAGCATGTGGCATATTATAATTTCCATAACATTCTATAATATATAGCACAAACATTTTTCCGAAATAATATTGGATGTGCAACTTAATTCGTTCCGTTTCCACAAGATGGCTCAAGGTGCAATAAATAGTCAACGGCGACAGCTGATTTTGGCTGAATCGTGGAGTGTCGACATCTGTCAACCATCTTCGAGTTTTGCACAACATGCTCAATTTATACTTCGTTTAAAATGTCGGGTTTTGGGGCACTGCGGCATCCATCGCGGCGGTAGCCTTTTCATGTCGAAAATGTCATGCAAAATGTATCCCACTCGTTCTTTTGAAATGCCTACGGCCTTAGTTAACTCGCGTAACATCACTTCACAATCGTCCAGAACGAGTCAACGCACTTGTTTCACGATTTCTGGAATCGGAACCTCTTTTGGCCTTCCAGAGCGAGGTGCATCTGCGATGCTTGTACGGCCCATTTTCAATTCACTAAACCACCGATAAATTGTTGTGTTGGAGCAGAAGTGGAATAACATTTCGTCAACCACTGCATGGATTGTTTAGGAGTTTTTCCCATCAAAAACAATGTTTGATCAAAATACGATATGCTCAGGTAGTGACACTTAAACAACTGTAATTTGTGAACAAATAAACGAAATGTCATGAAACTTCACACATAAGCCAGTGACAGATGAACCTCTCGAAATGAATATTGTTCATTTTTCAGTGGCGCCATCTGCTGAAAAATCCCGGGACTTTTCAGTCCATGTACAGGGTTTTCCAACTTTAAATTCCGAAAGTAAATTGAAATAAAACACAGTTAGAATTCGAACTTCGATGAAACTTTTATTTCAAATTAAAGTTTGGTTTATGCCATTATGTGTGAAATATAACATCATTCAAATGTCCTCCTAGGGCTTCCTCGCATACCTTGATCCGGAACAGGTAATTTTCGATGACTTTTCGGCACATATGGGGCGGTATCTCGATCATAACTTCACGAATGTTGTCTTTCAAATGTTCAAGAATTTGCGGAGAGTTGGCATAGACACGGTTTTTCGCATAACCCCACAAAAAAAAGTCTAGCGGGTCGCATGATCTGGACGGCCAATTGGCATCACCAAAACGCGAAATTATGCGTCCCTCAAATTTCGTTCGCAATATGGCCATGTTCGGTCGTGTTGTGTGGCACGTAGCGCCGTCCTGTTGAAACCACATGTCATCCGTATCCTTATCTTCAATTTGTGGCAAAAAAAATCGGTTAACATGCGGCCATAGCGCTCACCATTCACAGTTACCGTCTCGCCGTCCTCATTTTCAAAGAAATACGGCCCGATGACTCCTCCAGACCATAATGCGCACCAAACAGTGACTTTTGGCGGATGCAATGGCCTGAAGAAAATTTGATGCGAAAATTCAGCATTTTGCTGCTGTTGTTCGTTCACCCAATCGACGTATGCCCGACGCATTCCATGGTCACCACGCTCTAATTTTTGTACCAGTTGGACATTATATGGATGTAGGTGCAAGTCCAAATGCAAAATTCGCCACAATGATGTGTTTGACAAGCCCAATTGCTGAGCACGCCGTGGAATCGAAACATTCGGGTCATCCTCCACACTGGCAGCAACAGCAGCAATATTTTCGGCCGAACGCACATTACGATGATGCACAGGTTTCACAATATCCGCTACGGATCCAGTTTGTTAGAATTTACGCACTACATTAGCGATTGTGTGCTCTGTAGGCCGTCCATGACAACCAAAATCCGTCCGTAATGTTCGAAAAACATTTGCCGGTTTTTCATAATTTTATAGTATAATTTAACAAAATTAACACGTTGTGCGATGCTAAAACGATCCATATTGTAAAATGGCAGACATTCAACTAACGATATGACGCTTTGGTTGACAGCTATGTCAAACGGTTGTCAGCTCAGGGCTGTATACTTTCGGAAGCCCGAAATGGAAAACCCTGTAGTATGTTCCCCACGAATTGATAGATGTTCGCAATGTGGTTTAAACGGTACAAAATAAAGTATTTTTTGCATCGAATCGTTACCGGAAATGAAAAATGGATTCACTACGGAAATCCATAACGCAAAAGATCGCGTGTATAGGCCGACCAACCAGGAACAGCAACGCCGAAGCCGAAGCCGAACATCCACGGTGCCAAAGTGATGCTCTCTACTTGGTGGGATTAAAAGGGTGTGATCCACTATGAGCTGCTAAAACCAGAGCTGCAATCCATCACCGTCAATGTCACAAAAAAGCTGACCATAGTCACTCAAGTCCGCACGTGAGATCAAAAATTCAGTAGTGATACTCACTCTTTTGTTTCTGACACCTAACCAAATGACGGTTGGTTCTAATGCCTCTCACTGCCGATCGCTCTGTTTACAACTTTACGTTACGAGAGCGGTGGTTGTGGCGTATGATGGTAGTAGAAATGTGAGTGATCAGACATTTCCAATCATTTTTGACAATCGCGACGGTTGTTTAAATTTGTTTGTTGAAGTAGAAGTTGTTGCTGTTGTTAGAGATGTCTAAATTTTTCGTTTATTTGATTATCGATTAATCGTGGGGCCAATATTCGATTCATTCGAACAATTGTCTTTCAGTATTCGATTAATCGAACGAGTATTTATTTCTTGTAGTTAGAATGAACAGACATTTATAATAAAAAATATTATGGTGTCATAATTTCAAAAATCACATTAAATATAATTTTAAAATAAACACGGTGCAGCATAATGGTTTTTGAATGAAATGGTATTTAAGTATATTGATAAAATTATTATTTCATGATTATATGCGGATCATGAAAACTATCCGGTTGAAAACCGACAAGGCGTGTTCTTTTTATTTAGAGTTAATCATTACCAGAACTATTGAAGTTTAGTTAATAAACGTGAGATGAACACACAAATTAAAAATTCAACTCGATGTGGTAATTACTGCTGATGGTCCTGATTTCCACCTTCCGGTTCGCGAGCGTTGTGAAGTTCATTATATCATTGCGTAGCCGTTTCGCGCCCGATTGGTAGTTTCCGCAGCAGACACATGATGCGAGTTTTCTTACTGGCCTGGAAGGACAGTAGAACATGTGGGAAGTCTCCCTGGGAGCAAAGATTAATCAGATGCGTAACTTGCGTTTTGTGGCAGTCCAGTTTGGACAGCTGGCGCGGTCGGTAGCGGTCAACCCAGAGAGACATAGTACACAAAACTATTTGATGTATAATGTATACAAAAATACTTGGTGACTTGTCATTTTCGTGTTGGCCTTTGTCAGAGTAAATGTCATCATCTCCAGAGATGCCAGATGATTTTTTGTGAAAGCCTTCGACAAAAAACTGAAATGTTGATGTGTATAAATGGCAGATATTTTTGTAACCGCGAGAATAGCAAAGTAATGTATGAAAAAAGGGGTTGTTAGCGCAGGGAATCAAGTCATAAAGAGAAGAAATACCATATCCCTGCAGTCTGCAACTGAAAATATAAGTCTGCAACAGAATAGACAGGACACTAAATATCAGTAAAATTGCGAACATGTCTGCTGATTTAGTATCCTTGCAATGATGAGAAACAAATTTGGTAAAAAAATCGAAGTCGAACGGGTTACAAAATGCATCATTTTGCTAATTTCAAACTCTATCGGGAGCCGGAATAGAGGGGATACGCAAGGCGTGTTATTCCACAAACTAAGTACTAATACAAATGACACGTGTATTACTACGTATAGTCGGCGAAGTGCCGCTAAAAACGTTAAGGCCGTCTGAAAAGTTGAAAAGAAAATACATGCCTGAAAACACAATATTCTTCAAATTGTATTTAAAATGAAACTGTATATTCACATCTGGCATCCCTAGACGAAGAACGAACACAAAGCGGCGAATGTTGTGAATATCGCCAAACACGGGGCTCTGGCAACCCTATCTCATCCAATGCAAATTGAGCGTAGGCAGCATAGAACAGGGCTCGCGCTCAGCGGGCTCACGTATTGTTTAATGTTTGGAGTCATATATGTTAATATTTGATTACGTTAGATAGTTTCCTTTGGCAAGCGATGTTTGGTTACTCATCCGGAAGCATTCTTGACGATTTACAATTAAAACCACAGCTGAAGAATCGCGCGGAGCACTTCATTTTTAATTTTAGGTTATGATTTCTATGCTCATGATTTTCTATGCTGGCTACTAAAAGGCGGCCATCTTAGCAATCCCTTGGCCAAACACCAAACCATCAGCTAGACTTTTGAGTGTCGCACTATTCTGACATTTCAGCGACAGGACACTCACCAAGGAGCTCGGATTTCTACTGTCAAGTAGAAGCTCACCATGTGTTAGTATTGTGATAATACTCTTCTCACACTATTGGACTGGATTTGGGATGGTCACCAAAGATAATCGTAGCACAAAATTTGTTGATTATCTTTGTGTGAGTACCATCACTTGATTCTCACGACAAATCGTAGCTCTGGCTAAAACCTGATCAAACGATCAATAGAGTCTTCTACAGGCAACTAGTGATTATGGGAAAATTCCCCAGTGGAAATCACATATACACATAGATAAGTATTTTGTGCATTTTGATTTTTTTCTTCTGACAACTGTGCTCCTTAGCGGTAATATTATTACCTAAGCTTTGGTCGCCTGAGCAGTGATGCCAACCTTCCTGATTTTTCAGGATTTCCCAGACTTTTTGGCTCGTATCCTGACATCCTGACAAACACTCGATTTTGCCTGATTTTTCTGAAGTAATCCTGATTGTTGCTGATTTTTTAGTGTTTTTTATTTTATCACAATAAAAAGGATCCGTATTATGTATACCGGAATTCCTGTCAAAGTTTTACTGGTTTGAAATTAGAACTGTCAGAATAGCCTACATAAAAAGCTCTCCGGTTCTCCTTTGTATTGTGATTACTCTTTTTTTGTTTATTATTTATTAATACGTTTTAATATTTTTTTGAATGCGTTTTAATAATTTTTTATTTAAATTAATATTTTTTTGAATTTTGAATATTTGAAACTACGTGTTTTAAGTGCGTTTATCCACCTGATGTTTTTCGCTTCACAATGACAGGAATTGAAACCGTCAACGCCAATTGAATGAATGAATATTGAGGATAATTTTGCGATATCTTTCGCTCTCTCTCTCATATGATAATGAAAATTGTGATCATATGCACCATGTTTCAATAAAATCGAAAAGAGTCGCATCAAAATTTACTGTTTTCGGCTGATTTAGCGTAGAATTGCTCAATGGAAAAATGATCCATAGTAACTATGACAGATAAGTTCGGTATAACTGAACAAGCAGATGAACTCGCAAGACGCGGCTCAAGCTCACCTTTCACTGGTCCAGAACCATTCTGTGGCATTTCTGAATGTGTGTTGAAGAGTGAGCTGAAGAAATGGGAAGACCGGGAAGTAATGGCCAATTGGATGGCTGTACAACTTAACCAGTCAAAAAAAATATCACACCGAGTATTAAAATTACACAACGATTGCTGAGTCTTAACAAGAAAGACTTCAGCACATTCACTGATCTTATAACAGTAAGTAAAATACCATCTCAAAAACATGGGTTTAGTGCAAGATGATATTTGTCGCTTTTGTAATGTCGAAAGCGAAACCTCGGAACATTTTCTCTGCAATTGCGGAGCACTAACGCTAGACGCAGACTTTAACAACATGATAAGGCTATTCTGGAGCCCAAGGAAGTTTGGTCTGTGTCGCCGATCAGGACCATAAATTTCATCAAACAGATTATTCCTGATTGGCACCTATCTCGCTATAGCTTTCAGTCTACTTCTTCATCAGTAAGCAGTAGATAAGCTTGAAGTGTAGTATACAAAATGGGGCATACCACAATAGTTCAAAATAATGTGATTTTCCAGGATCGACGTCCTGCATATGATTTATTTACAATTTGAGTGGGATGGATTCTGTTTCACACTAGCAAAAATCACTCTCAGAATATTCATTTCCCAATTTTGTGAAAGCTCGATTTTGCATATTGTTATACAATGTTACCGTCATCCGGGGGCAAATTGATTACCGGGGTGAAATTGATCAATCGTATTACTGAAAACAAACATAAATTTTCAGAGGTATTATGCAATTTAATTTTAACTTTTTTAATCTGACATGTTCGATAATCATCTGAAGATTCTTTTTGTCAATGGCTCTTAACGAATCGCTTATTAAATTGCGTGGAAATTAATATTTTTCTGAATAGCATTTTCATTTCCGTATTTAACTATGGTAAAGAAACATAATTTGAACACACCGAAGCAATATTTATAAACGTTAAACACATTAATTCACTTCTAGCCGATACTTGATGAGTAGAATAAGTAATCGAATACTTGAAATTACTATTCAAACAAGTAAGAAAAAAACTGGATTCTGTTCACAAAAAATTTCACAAAAAAGCACCAAGAATGACCAGAACCAAATCCCATAATGCGACATATCGATCGTCTTGGTTTGTCAAAACTAGCTCATTGGTGACTATTTCAAGGGTTTTTGACTACAATTGGATAACCCGAATGGTCTACGGGGACCTGCAGATCAGTGTTCAAATAGAATTATGGAAAGGCATGACCACACCTTTAGGTGAATTAAATCAGGTTTTTGTATCCTCAGACCCTTTAATAATCATTGGAATGACCGTACGTGAAGCAATAATTGATTTACTATACACTTTTGTGCATATGATACTAGAAAATCCTATAAAACATAGATTGATCAATTTCACCCCGAAGCTACATTTTGAAATTTTCTGCTAAAAAATTTCTAAATTAACGCTTAAAAATTTTTTCGAACAATATTTTTCATACCGTTTTGTGGTCTTAGAACCAGTACTGATTTTGAAAATAATTGTGTATAAATCTAACATAAAAAATCGGAAATATTCATATTTTTCGGTACCACAAGTATAACGCCCACATACCTGCTTGGGGAATTAAAACCGTTTCACAGTACGAAGTATTTTTTTCGGTAATTTTCGAAACCCGAACATCTGTGGCAAAACATTCTTTGTTAGATGTGTTGTTTTATGAAATTCACCACCTCGTCGTTTCCAAAATCAGAAATCAATATTAGTGTTCAAGAAGAAGCAATGTTTAGAACCTCTCAATCAGGCCAAAATCAGCTAAAAATTATACATAGAATTTTTGTTCCATTGCAGTAAGTAAATGAACGGCCCACTTGTAAAACCACGCCGTATGGCTATATAAAATCAAAATGGGCTGCGGAATAAAGATCCAAAAGTGAACTCTGAGGCAAAAGAAAACTTCACTATAAATAGACTATAAACAAAGCAGATTACATCAGAAGCACCACAGATGGAACAATCATGACTTCTATTGCCTTCCCAGGGCCACCTCATGAGTAACTTTTGCCATTAATGAACTGCGAATCTTCCATGACAATTAGGGGAAACTTTCCTCCCACCAGCGCCCACTAATGGCTCCCACGGGTTGTCCTGCTACACTATGGCCCTTGCGGAAGTAAGCTGTAGAAGGTTATTGCCGTAAAAGTTACTCATTCATGTTTTTCGGAAGATGCTTATCTTGGCAGAGGCCTGTTTGAGAAGTTTGTTATGGTCATCAAACATGGGTGAAGAATTGTATCGTTCCCCCCGTACTTCCCAGGGCGCAGCCAAAACTATAATTTTCGATACTTGAAAGGCGTATTCGTGGGTTATAATTCAACCGGCGGCTGTCGATGGCCGGGGATGGAAAGTTTTTGGCCTTGAATGGCTTGTAGCGTGACACGGGTTCGTTTGCTGTTTGCACAGGAACACACGGTCCGAGGAAAGTATGGTTTCATAAATCATTCGGTTCCATTCATATTTGAATAGACGGTAGGTTCGGTTAGGAATATGATGCTTTCGTAGCAATTCGTTGAAATTATGAATGCAAAATAACCATTGTGATAAGTCCTTGTGTCATACCAATTTGGAAAGTGATTAGGGCAGAAAATTTCTACAAATAAACCCGTGTATTCAAAAATGTATTAGCCTCCTATTTTACGCTTCATCTAACACTGGCTGTTATTGGCCGACTATGCAAAGAATTAAATGAGGACCATGCAGCAAGGCGGCAAGAGCGTGACCGAGACCAGCTATAAATAAACCCAAACCCCTAAGCAACCGGTCAATGGTGAATCTATTTTCGGTACTCACCTTGAAAAAGAGCCCTATCTGGAGGCCACGTTTTTTCACCATCTTGTTCTTGGCCCGAGAGTCGACCTGCAGCGCAGCGGCTATCTTGACCGCGCCGCCACCCTGACACGCCAGGTAGAAGCCGGCGAAGAGCAGCACCACCGCCGGCACCAGAAAGCCCCAGATGTACGCTGAGCCCTCCATAAGCCTGGTGAAAAAAGGTACAGCAAAGGCAGAGAAAATTAAATGAAATTCAATTAGGTAGCTAAGCTTGTCGGCGGGGTGTTTATTAAGTCGCTCGAGCTTTCGGCGAGGCTTAAATCATTCTCGCCTCGGTGATTTTTTGGTCGGACTGAATTCGGCGATGGGTGGGGAGGGTTATTAATGATAGTATTTTCAACCTTGCAAGCAGCAAAGGAACATCTCTGCATTATTACTTCTTGTTTTAAATCTTATGTAGTTTTTTATTCGTTAATTATTTGAGATTTGAAATTTTGTGATTACATGATCGATTAATATAACCTTGAAAGAACAAAAAGCTCACGTAACGTCTAGTTTTTAGGTGTTCATAAATTCATTTCGGTACGGCAGACCCGTGTTTTTCATTTGGCGCAAGTGATTGTGTCTAATGTTTTGTCAGGATGCATGCCATCTTCAAATATCGAGTTCTTTATGTGCTCTTTAAATTTCGTTGAAATCGACCGTGTTAATTTGAATGCCATCTTGTGAAGCAGAAAGTAACACTTGTTCCATTACTTCCGGTTTGTTTCGGAAGGTTTGAGATCTCGTCTCGCCACTTAGTTGATATCTTGTTTTACGCTAAAGCTGCTATTGCACTTAAACCATCGATTCACGCACTTCCTCGATTTTTATCTAGACTCCAAGCCAATACAGTCTTGACATGGTAGATACTTCATAGGTCACATAAGTCTTTTACGTACTGACCACGCTGAAACCGACTCTGTCAGCTTTTTTAGATTCAACGGTGCAAACTATATTTAGAATCATTCATTCTCCATAAAAATGCGTTTGAATTTGTTTAAAGACGTCCACTCCGAACGAGTGACAACAGATATTTTTAAATTCACAGGATTTACCTCTCAGAAACATGTGTTCGGTGAAATACTCGTGAATATATCCACTTGCGACGATTCAATCTCCAAACTTTCCGGAACACTATTTCCACTTTATTAAGGTTTAACTCTTCCCCTGAACCACTGATGCTACTTGTTTCGATTTCAGTTAGATCCTTGATCCTGGTTGGTATTTTGTCGTGTGATAGGTTTGAGATCTGTTCAGGGAGTATCGCGACTTTTGGATTTCCGCTGGTTACTCATATTCGACTTTCGATTTTTGTTTGTGGCGTTATGTTGGTACTCATGTCTCTCACTCATGTTGACAAATTTGGCCATTCTGTATGTTATGGTAATTTTTAACAGCTGCTGATGGATTTATTTGTTTCAAACTTTTTGAAAGAGAATATCATCGATTTCATAAATTCAGCCAAAGTTTCACGCTGTGTCACCCTAAACATATTTGAAAAATAACGACCTGATGATACCATCATACTAAGATGCACACCTCTTCTGATTTGAATTACTTAAGGGATTGATTTGCAACAATAGCACCAATTTTGCTTGTTGAAATTCCCGTTTAGCCAGAAATGCACCTGATATTAAGAACACTTAATCTAAGTACGATATATTGAACAGTGCGAAGAAAATAAATATAGAACTGGAGATTCAAGAAATGTAAAAAAATTTCCGCTAGTATAGAGAGAAAGTGAGAGAGATTTCGAATGAATATTGGTAAATCGACAAAAACTCAAAAAAAAGAGAATAGACGATAAATGCTAAAAGGATAACATGGCCCTAAAAATCCTAAATCTTTACAAATCAAATATACAAAATCAAATATGAATATAAGTCTATAAATATCGCTTCCAATCGAAAATCCAGAGGGGTGATGTTCAAGACACAACATGGGACTACAAAATTATTGCCGTCATTAACATGTACTGTTGATTGCTCGCTGTCTAGAGCGTTACTAAAACATGTAACTTATTGAATATCCAAATAGATGTTCGGTATCTCTTAGCTAAATTACATCTTCAATAATCTCAAAAACACAATGTTCCCAAAATAATGCACAAATTATACTATGCAACACCAAACAGCAACTGCTATGGAACAATTTTAAACCTACAGTTGTCCATCGAGGGACACAGCTCTCACCGCTTGAGAATACCTTCTTCACGTTCGGATTGAAATGCGTTGCACTTTGACGCCACTTTTAACCCATAAACAATGCTCGAATTAACGAATCATTTACGGTTATCCAGTAAGCGGCTAGACAGCAACGAGGCTTTCCAAACGGCCATTCTAAAGGCTGAGAGTTTTGTTTTTTTTCGGAATTGCCCTTTCTCAAGGCTAGAGGCAAACGAACTGAGAAAGTTCAAAGCCTTCTTCTTCTTCTGGCACTAACATTCTCAGTGGAACTTTGGCGTCCTCAACGTAGGTATTACTTGCGTCATTTTTATTAGTAGTACTGTTTTGAGATTTTTATGCCGAAAAACACGCCTTGAATGTATTCTGAAGTGACAAGCTCTAGAATACGCGTGACCACAGTGCAAGTCGGGAGAAATTTCCTTCACGAAAAATCACCCGGCATGAACGGGAATCGAACCCGAACTCCTGGCCTGATAGTGTGAGACGCTAACCGTTCGGTCACGGGAGCAAGTTCAAAACCACTTTAATTCAGAACATCATTCTCATGATGACCAATAAGTTCGAACACACTCCTAAATTCTCACTAGCTCTTTTCCGGTCAAAAAATATTAAAATCAATTCGCTTTTTATTACTTAGGATATTATTAGGTTATACCCACAGATGATTTTTTAATTGTTCCATCGTCACCTTTATTTGTCTTTGACAACGCATAAAATTAACAATACTTACGTGTGATTTAGATTTTAAACAAACACACTCCACCTGAAGGTATGAAAACCCGACGTGGTACTTCCAATCTTTTTATCGAGCTTCCACCGGATTTGATAAAACAAAACGGTTATTAAAGACCAAAATTGCAATGTGGTGCGAATTGTTTCATTCACAATACACTAACGGCTCTTTGGTTTCGATCCCAGGAATGACTAGAATTAAATTGTTTATTTGTTTGTTTCATAGAGGCTTTAAATTCTCCTCTAGCCTTGGGAAATTCTCTTTTGAAAAACTAACGCATTTTTTCGCACATCGGATTTCCATTTGTTCCCCAATTTAATAGAATAGTTGACGGAAGACAGATTCTATACAAACGAGGAGATGATTACAGAAACGAATGAATATTATTCAAATTGAAAAAAATTATAGGATACGACCGCATTGTTGACGTAGAAATACGCTGTTATTTTATATAAGTCGCTTGTTTATACCTTCGGATATTATTCTTTAATGCTGTGAAATTTTCGAAACAACTACTTAGTAGAATAATCTCTGAAATTTTTTGACGTAGGACTACGTCTTACATTAAGGGTGCCAAATCAGAAAACAGGTCACGTTTTTATGAAATAAAGTTAATGTGATTAACTTTTTTTGCTGCGCACGGATTTTAACGATTTGCATACCAATCGGATCGGAAACTTTCTAAGATTTGTTTGATATGATATACATTACAATCCCATAGTCTGTATATGGTTTAAATTGATGAAAATGGGAAGCATTCCCATTTCTCCATACATTTGTTCTGTCCATTTGTGTGCATTCCAGAACAGAGTTGTCAATAACGAGCAACTTATGCAGCCGCTAGAATAAAAACAGTCGAAGACGAATGAATCGTTGGATTTAAAGTCTCCGTAAATAAAGGGAAAGAAGAAGAAGAGGAATAGAAACAACGTAGAGGGATAGCGAAAAGAGAATATTTGCGATGTAAGTAAGCTGTCGCTAGCGTTTAAGTATTGCATCTCCTCTGAGGAAAATTCTTAGAAACTTTCTGTGCCCGCAACAACAAAGGTCACTTATTCTGCTCGTTTTGTGTATTATGTTTCCCCTCGAGCTATGAACGCTAGCGAATATTTCACTTAGAGTTTATCACTGCAACTGTGTGCATCTGTTAGACGCGTGTTTGATGCTTGTTGAATGGCGATGCACGCAAGATGCCTCTCGTTAAATACTCAGTGCAATGCGTGCATTGATATAAAGAAACAAATTGCGACATATGACCAATTAGTGTATTGTTCTCGCAAACGCAAGAAAAAATCGTTGCTTCTCGAAATGATTCTTTAAAATCACGCAAGCCATTAAACCTTTCCAGGTTCCCCGGAACTTTTTACTAAAGAGTTATTTATGAAACTCGACGTATTCGCAAATAATATCCGAAATGATAAACCAACAAATTAAAAAAGGAGATTGCGTAGTCCTACGTCCTAAGCGGTCGTGTCTCGGATACAGCTCCTCGAATTTTTTTTTCATTGTAGAATCAGTCGACGATTATTGATTGATGATTCATTCTTGCCCTCGTAAAACAATACACTAGCTGATCGTATGTCGTAATTTATTTCATGTCAATGAATTGAAATTCTACCTCGAACGCTATTCCAGTGGGCTTTTTCGCAATTGACATAGACTCGGCAACGGTCGATTATATACATGTTACACCAGCACCATTATTCCACATCTCATAACTACATCAATATATCTTTGGCGCCGCATGGAAAAAAACAACAATGACAACACTTGCAAGTATCAAATATCATGCTACATGTTATTTAGTATTGCCTCAAAGGAATCGCACCTCTAGGCATCGTTCGTACAACGTAAAACAAGCGCCAAACAAGCGTTCGCCATAGCATGCATACAAACTACTAGGAATATAAACACTTCTCATCATTTTGCGCTATTCTCAAAAGAAACGCTTCTGTTAGAATTACTGGCCTCGAAAAAAGTTGCATTACTTTATCATGCTCGAGAAAAGCGCAGCTGTAACCCTTAGTGGAGGAAGTTTTGCTAGCGAAACCTAATCACATACAAAATTCCAGAACGAAATTTACTTTGTTGGTGACTAATCAAGCGAAATAAACTTTTTTTTGTTGATATCAACAACCTCGAAAACAGTAACAATGCTTCATTATGATCAATATTAGCGCAAATGCAATCCTAGTTGAAGGCAGTTTTGCGACTGGCACGCGAACCCAAATAACTTACCTTAACGCCTGCTTCGTCATAGCGTCAGTTTAATGCATTGATGCATTCTCAAAGACACCAAAGAAGCCCTTATGATGACGAAAAAGAAACAATGTTAACTGCTTGGAAAAAGACTGAATTATGCCAAACAGCTTGTACTCTGCTGTAACACCCATCTATGCGAATTCGCTGATGAGTTTATCAAGAGCGACCGCCTTCGCCCCCGGCGGGGGTGCTTGATTTTGGTTGCTGCCTGAGTAACGCCGTTTACATTTTCGATCGACGCGCCGAAATCGCCTACTTCGCTGTTGATCGATGCGGTGTCACACTCGCGAAGGCTCGGTTCTGTGCGAACGCTTTTCACTGCACCAAATCGCGTGCATCATTAGATGACGCTTGCCATGCGTTCGTTTTTTGCAGGGTTCGAGCCTGCCATCCTCTTCTTCTTGCTCATCACACACTACGCGAAACATCCAATTTATGACGCGGAAAGAAAAACACACAATACGAATAACCAAAAACGAACAGAAAAACCAAACGACGATATCCAAGTTGGATTACCATTGGTGGGGTCCAATCTTAGATCGAAGCGCAGCGAAAGCAAAGTGAACTGGATTGCTCAACAGTCCGATGCCGAATGAAAGTTTGCCTCAGCGAGATCCACTGTTTAAACTCTAGGCAAGTATTAAGGTAATATTATATTATCAGACACGTAGCGTAACCGGCACGGCGCGTTTCATGCAAGACAAATATTATTGCGTGTGTTTCAAATGTGTATGCGTATATATAGCGGAACGGCTCCAGGCATACACAGCACGTTTCAGACAAATGCATGAAGGAATTCTCGAAAAGAATATTTTGCCGGTGCCGGACACGAACTACACGGGCGAGTATAACCATACATACAAATCCAACGTCGGAGTTCGTGGTATGGGTGTATTCGTCATTCTTCGGTACGGCATCGGTTTATCACCAGTAGCTACGCTTGGTTCAATTTCGTCAACGCGAATTTACTCTCCCGCTCCGTCTGCGCTGCCGTCCGTACCGAGAAGTTGCTGTGCCTGATAGTATGAATACATAATGTATTTGTGTGCCCGTGTCGGTTCGTGCCGTTTACGCTACGTGCTGGATAATATAAAACGGCCTTTACTCTTCATTCTTCTACTTTTGCTTTGTTCATGGAGACATCAAATCCTACGATTTTCCCTTCGTTGGTCGTCGAAAAGTTATTTGACAGCTCTGTTCGGGAAAGCACACAAATGGACAGAACAAACATATGGGAAAATGGAAACGCTTAGAGTTTTCATGAATTTTAACCATTTACAAACCAGGGGATTCTAATGTATAGCATATTAAAAAAATCTTAGGGATTTTTCGATTCGTTTAGTATGTAAATCGCCAAAATCCGTTCACGGCAAAAATAGTTATTAACGTTAACTTTATTTCATAAAAATGTGGCCTGTTTTCTGATTTGGCACCCTTAATGAAAGACGTAGTTCTACGTCAAAAAATCCTATTATTGGAACATGAACAAACGAGAGCAGCGTCGAACGAAGCGTACAAGTCTACAAGGAGACTATGTTGAAAAAAAGGTTTACCCCAAACAATTTTGTAGTTACGAGGGTAATGACCCTCGTATAATACTTTAGCTGCCGGTCGTCCACATGCATCAGCAGTTAACCAATCATGACTGAGATAGATTTTCAAGTAGGTACCGATAGTTTGCTTACAAAGAAGTTTTTAAAACTCGTCTTCTTATCTTCTTAAATGGCACTAATGTTCCTAGAGGAACTTCGCCTTCTCGACGTAGTATTACTTGTGTCATTTCTATGCCAAATAACACACCTTGAATGCATTCTGAGTGGCAAGCTTAAAATTACGCGTGACCACATTTCATTGACGAAAAATTCCCCCGACCAGAACGGGGATCGAACCTGAACCCCGTCATGTTAGGTGTGACGCTAACCACTCGACCACAGGAGCAGAGTTTTTAAAACTCGTACATCTTTTATTTTTCGAATGAACTGATTATCATACCACTTCGTTTAGCTGGCAGCCAGGGTATTAACCCTTTGCGATCGTATTTAATTTGGACATGGGTGTCATACTGGTCCAAATTATGTTTCCTTGAAAAAGCTGTGATACATGCAAGCTTATGAAAAATAAACATTTTTTCATTGTTTTTGTGAATATATATATATATATATATATATATATATATATATATATATATATATATATATATATATATATATATATATATATATATATATATATATATATATATATATATATATATATATATATATATATATATATATATATATATATATATATATATATATATATATATATATATATATTAATGTATATGTATTATGTTTTTAAATAAAATATTATATTTTATAATTCGTTTTTGTCTGAAATTCTTCAAACAGTCTCCGAGAGTAAAACATATGAAGTATAATCAATACATAATTTTATTTTTATTATCCGTTGATTATGAGACACTTGATGTAATAAATGTGTAATTAATGACAGCAATGTGTATCCGAAGAGATCAGCAATTTTCATTTTTTTGCATGAGATTATTCAGATGACCTAAGATACTTGTGTAAACAATTATTCTGCTCTTTTAAAATAACAACTTCAACATAATTTAAACAAGTAGTTACTGAAATAATGATTTCTGCGCATCCGAAATTATCAGCAGAACTTTTCACTTTAGATAAACTGCTATAGATTTTATCGCTTGAGACACTTATGCGATTATTCAAATAACATGAGACATTTATGCAAACAGTAGTTCTGATACTTATGAGCAATCTTTTCCATCACACCAAAGTGTTACAATGACTAAATTCTGATTTAATGATTTTTGTCCTACAATCCTATGCATTCAACGCATTGTGAGTTGTCTTGTGTGGGTGTGGGTGTGGGTTTGATACTGAGTACCGTTATCTATTACTCATGGGAGTACCGTATTCAAAACCATGTACTCCAAGTGTCACGCTCTCGTTTGCAAAATTTTAAGCTTTCATCCCAGTACAGAAATGAAGGTAGCTAATGTTCCTCTAAGATAACATGTATGTACACTTGACAAAAAAAATTTAAGGAACAGAGTGCGACATCGCATTTTTTGATGATTTTTAAAAAGGTTCGACTTCGTGAAAAATCGACGCATTAAGATGGGATGTAACAGATGGCAACTAAAATATTGGATTTCATGTTTCAAGTTGTAAAAAAAGTCAAACATACTTGAAGAAGATCTGATTTATTGAAATAAAATACACTCGATTATATACAGACTCGATTATATGTGATTCGATCATATACAATTTTGGACTCGATTATATTGAATTTTTTTTTTATTTCAAGAAGAAATGTAACCTTTCACCGTTAAGTGGGGTGAATATCGTGATTTTTGAAGATTTTACCAGGAATTGTTTATATCGATGTTGCAACCAAATTAAGAAAGATAGATATTGGGCGTCAAAGAACAAAATGTAGAACAGTTCAAGAATTTCAATTTAATTGATAGAAACAATCTAGTTTAATCTAAATTTTTCAGGAGGAAATTAATAATAACACATTAAAAATTATTAACTTTTAAGTTATCACTTCCAAAATGTTATTAAAATCCTAATTTAGATGTTCCACTACTATACCCTGTACTAAATTCTTTAATCTCTCAAATGAAAGCAACGGAATCGTTTTCTGTGGCGTTCTTTGTAATGTAGACCCAGTTTGAGGCAACAGAGTCCGAAACAAAAAAAAAGTTCTTTAGCTCTGTCATTGTGGAAATTCTAACATATGCGTAGAAGGGTTTTTTTTTTATCAAATATGATCTGGATAAATTTATTTTTTTCATGTGTTTTCTGACTTTAAGGGGGTGAATCAAAAATCAAATTCCACTTTTATATTCAAAAATCGAAAAATACACGCAAAAAAAAATTTTTTTGACTCGCTTATATACTGTGAAAAGAAATCAGAAACTGTGTACAATCGAGTCCGCGCTGTATTAAAGTAAGTACTAATGTTATTAGGTATGATTTTAGCCTAGTGTATCCCCTAAAACCCTGCAAAAAATCATATTGATAATTCAGCTGTTTTTCTTGGTGTTTTTCTTACCTGATCGATCAAAACTATGAGATAATTCGAGGAGCACTTTTTAGATATAATTTTTTTTACATTAGGTTCAAGTTTTGAGTGGGATTTTCAACGGTATATTTACAATGTAATTTTTCCTAAATAGTTCATTGTTCATTCTCTAACAATTTTGTCAAACATCGTATTTTACTAAGACATCTGGGTTTTGAGATAGAATTTTTTGGAAAAAGTTTAACAATTCGCATACACCCTTATAAAAAATCAGTTGAAATTAAAATTGGTTATATGGTAATGGAAATTGTGATTTTGGTAAACAAAAAATTTTTTCAATGAAATTCTACTAAACCTGCTACTAAATTCTTTTGTTCCAATAAGATCTGCTAAAAGGAATCATTGGTTTACTAATAAAATCGTGCAAACTATTCAGGATAAGAACATTCTCGTGTGGAACCATTTAACGCAATCTTGATGAAATCCACTCACACTATTCATACTGTTGATTTCGTTAGTTAGTTGATCCCAAAAAACAATGCCTCTGACAAACAGTGTATTTGCGTAATGCGATTAATTATATCGTTGTATCACATAGAAACTATTACTACGATTACTACGAAGGGCAGTAAGTTTTCCAAACACAAGGTTGCGCAATGTTTCTATCCATAATAGCTTGCGCGTAGTAATCGTAGTCTTCGTAGTAGGAACTATGTGATCGCGCAATTAGTAAACCAATGAATCATTTCAGCAGTTGTTGACCTTATTGGAACAAAAGAATTCAGTAGCAGGTTTAGTAGATGCCCATTGAAAAAAATCACGAGACAACTTTCAATCTTTTTGATATGCTATTCACTATTCACAAATATAATATATTGAAGATATTGATGAATTCGAAATATATTGAACTGTAAGAAGTGCACCCGTGGCCGAATGAATAGCGTATCACATTATCATGCCGGGTGTTTGGGTTCGATTCCCGTTATGGCCGGGGGATTTTTCGACAAAGAAATTTCCTTCGACTTGCACTGTGGTCACGCGTATTCTAGAGCTTGCCCCTCGGAATACATCAAGGCAAGGCGTATTATTTGGCTTAGGAAACCTGAACTAAGTATTAATAAATGACGCTAGTTAATGCATACGTTGAGACGGTAAAAGTTCCATAGGGAACGTTAACGCCTTTGAATATATATGAACTGTAAGAAACAGTTTATAAGTTTTGGTAAATTTTTCTTGGCAACATCGCTATATGTGTGTAGAAGTTTGAAATTCTTGTTCGTTGTTTTTCATAATATTTTCCGTATTTTTCAACCCCGTAAATTCTTATTCGATCTATTCATCGTGAGTCATATTTTCGTGAATCGTTCGAAGTGTTTACATAGTTGTCGTCCATGACGTGGTGATTATAAATTACATCTCGCGAATGTTGTGTTCTTTGTTAGTGGAAAAAAAAGAACAAAGGCATACCTTTACGCCGATTTTTCCAACTAATGCAACATCTGGACGTAAACCTTTCCGAAATTTGTTAGTGAGTGGTAGAGTCTTGCTTTTTTGTTTTGGTCATGGCTTTCACATTATCTGATCAGTGATGTGCACGACTTTACAGATTGATAGTTCAATAATTTCTGTATTGATGAAACATAGTTTTCATGCTAAAATATATATATATATATATATATATATATATATATATATATATATATATATATATATATATATATATATATATATATATATATATATATATATATATATATATATATATATATATATATATATATATATATATATATATTTCGTGTTTGTACCTCATTTTCAGTATTGTATTGCATTATCCGTGATTTTCGTTATACGCGATGGCCTAGCTCGACTATTTCGCGGATGATCGGGGTTCTACTGTACTTCTATATACTAGCGCTTCTGTGGATATAGCGTAGGCGAATTATCATGGGAAAATATTGCAAAAAGTACTCCGAAGAAATTCATATAACATTCATATTTCTCGATCAACGCGAACATCCTGTTTTGAATGTGTGATGATTGCGCGAATCTGTTTCAGAACTCCCATTTTCTACTAAAGGGTGTGTCACATCAAATTGCATCACGGAAAAAACGCTGTAGAAATTCGCCCAGTAGACCGATCCTTTTGAAAATTTTAGACAGTAAAATAAAATCTATTAAACAACTATTGGCATTTTCTTTTTATTCATACTTTGAGCCCAAGCCCGTATGCTCGCACCTTCCTCTTTACCCCGTCCATAAGGTTCTGTACAACGTCAGGTTGTAGTTTTTTTGAACAGAAATCCATTTTCTCTTGAAGTCCGCCGCCGATTTGACAACTTTTGGGTTCTTCCGGAGGGCCTGCTTCATAATCGCCCAATATTTCTCTATTGGGCGAAGCTCCGGCGCGTTGGGCGGGTTCATTTCCTTTGGCACGAAGGTGACTCCGTTGGCTTCGTACCACTCCAACACGTCCTTTGAATAGTGGCACGAAGCGGGATCCGGCCAGAAGATGGTCGGGCCCTCGTGCTGCTTCAATAGTGGTAGTAAGCGCTTCTGTAGGCACTCCTTAAGGTAAACCTGCCCGTTTACCGTGCCAGTCATCACGAAGGGGGCGCTCCGCTTTCCGCAAGAGCGGATCGCTTGCCACACCAAGTACTTTTTGGCAAACTTGGATAGTTTCTGCTTGCGAATCTCCTCCGGAACGTTGAATTTGTCCTCTGCGGAGAAGAACAACAGGCCCGGCAGCTGACGAAAGTCCGCTTTGACGTAGGTTTCGTCGTCCATTACCAGGCAATGCGGCTTCGTCAGCATTTCGGTGTACAGCTTCCGGGCTCGCGTCTTCCCCACCATGTTTTGCCTTTCGTCGCGGTTAGGAGCCTTCTGAACCTTATATGTACGCAGGCTCTCCCGCTGCTTGGTACGCTAGACGAATGAACTTGACGAATCAGCTTATTGGCGACATCCCGGACCGAACTTCTCGGATCACTTCTAAACTGCTTAACTACGCGCTTGTGATCTTTTACACTGACGGAGCATCCATTTTTGCCGTTCTTCACCTTCCAGTCGATGGTTAGGTAGTCGAAGTATCGTTTTAGTACTCTACTGACCGTGGATTGGACGATTCCCAGCATCTTACCGATGTCTCGATGTGACAACTCCGGATTCTCGAAATGAGTGCGCAGGATTAATTCACGACGCTCTTTTTCGTTCGACGACATTTTTCCAAATTTACGAAAAATTGACAGTGAAGCATGGCCAACGTGATCTATACACTCTTATCTGATTATAAGCGAAAGCTGAAAATATAATTTCTAAAAATTAAATTTCTACAGCGGTTTTTCCGTGATGCAATTTGATCTGACACACCCTTTACTTCGCTCTGGCCTTCTATAGAACAACGAAGGAGTGCAAAACGCCCACTAGGGATTAAGCAAAACGCCAACTATTGATTAAACCAGCGCAGGAAAATGTAGCCTCAGTTCCCATCGTGAAAAACAATGAAGACCGTAAATTCTGGCTTTAGCTCTTCGGAACTTGCCCCGATGTGACGGTGGAAGCCGTGCGTGCGATGGCGAAGGCTAGTTTAGAAATCATTAATGATCCGCCAGTAGTAAAGTTAGTACCAAAGACAAAGACACCAATACACTTTCGTTTGTGTCATTCAAAATAGGACTCGACCCTTCGCTTGAAGGCAGATCACTTGATCCGGAAACGTAGTCAGAGGGCTTGCTGTTTCGAGAGTTTGAAGATACTCCGACACAAAAATTTCACCATCCACTGACGACCAAAAGAACAGCTACACAGTCAGTCGCACCGGAAACGTCGTCTTTTTTTTTACTCCCATTACGGATCGGAGATAATTGTTCATCACCCGGGGCGCGATAAATCCAGCAGTTTGGAAACCCCGAATCCCCCAAGCACAGTCCCGTCTCTTCCACCAGCATTCTTCAGTCGTCCCGGTCCTGTGCATGGGTGCGGAGATGGGGTCTTCCAAACTGTTTCAACAGGCAAGTGCATATCCGATTCGTTCTTCTCACCTCTGGTAATACCGGCGCTTTCAGCATGATTTTATCAACAATATCTGTTATGCCGCGCGAAACTTTCGCTCCTGCTGATGGTGCATTCAGCCGGCTCATCTCACCAAAAACCTCGCATATTGTTTCCAGTCATTCGATACGAGGAAATTTTGGTGTACCGAACTTCACATCGCTCTCTGTACTGTCTACAGCAGCACTGATGTCTCCGGGATGCATGCCTGCAAGCTACATGGAAACCCCTAATCCTCACGTCACAGTCGAGCCATTTCCGTCAACTACCTGCAGTCATCCCGGTCCAGTGTACGATGATGGAGAAGGGGTCTTCCACCCAGCCACAGCAGGCAAGTACCCTCACGTAAAAAGCATTTTGCGCCAAGGGAGGTCTATCGCTTCCAGTTGCCATAGAACATCCAACCACGCTACCTATGAATTAGGAACAAAAACACGCCCCACTAAACATCCTATTTCCGTGTACTACCAGAATTTCAGAGGCATACGCACCAAAATCGCGCAGCTACGTTTGCTGCTATCTAGCTGCGATTACTATGTCCTGGTCTTCCCTGAAACTTGGCTTCGAGTAGACATTGACAGTGCTGAGATCTCGACCGCTATGACCGGAGCGTGTTATCAAGCCATCACTCCCGCGGAGGAGGGGTGCTGATCGCAGTAAAAGCGCAACTCAAGTAAAAGCGTAACTCGTCAATGAAATAGACGACAATCCTTCCTATGATTTCAAGCTATGCAATTTCGCACAGCTGAAAATGGCTCTCGAGGCTGTTGACTGGGAAACTCCACTGCAAACCGGATCAGTAAATCAACTACTTTCAACATTCTACGAAAAGCTCTACGCAGTGCTTGATGACAATGTGCCTCGCAGAAAACGTTCATTCAGCTCAATGTCTGGTAAACCGTGGTGGACCCGTTAACTCCGAAACTTGCGCAACATTCTCAGGAAAGTTCGTCGCCGCTTCTTCAATTCAAAGTCTACAAACGATCGAAACTACCTCCAAGAGATTGAACTACTGTATAAAACAACGGCATTCTCGACATTCTCAGAGGAAACGGCATGCTTCTGGAACTTTGTGAAGAAAAGGCAATCATCCACTCGCATACCACGTAGTGTGAGCTTCAATGGTGCCCAAGCCAACGTGCACCACTGCGTTTCACAACTATAGAACCACTCAATTTTTCTGAGTTTCCAGAGATAAGTAAAAAGTCGGTTGAATTGAAGTATATGGTGTAGAATATAATAACTATCTTCATTTATAAGCCTGGCCATTTGAACTTTATTGTTGTGTTCAGACGCGAAACATTCAAAAAACTAAAATTCCAGTGTTTCATAACTATAGAACCAGATGGAAAAAACTCTCACTCCTTTACAAAATTAACGTCAATTTCACATGAACTACAATAATTTTCTAATACGTAGGTCATTATTAGTTCTCAATCAGTTCAAATATCCCATTCGGGGTGATTTCGACCAAGCTGCGTCATGTTGTAGTGTGTATCTCGTTCTACGCAGAGGATACTGCTCGTTTAAGCGCTTTAAATCACTCATACTGTTGGTGAGCTGCATCTACTATTCGTACGATCACTCCTCATAAGTTATTGATAGGGGTTTGATCTAGTGAAGAAGCCTACCAGTCCAGACTCTGAAGCCTCTATTTATGAAACCATGCCCTAACATTCTGGATGTTACGAATTGATTCCAAATTACCCAATTATCATATTGTTTTATGTAAAAACAGCACTAAATGATTCTGAAGTACTTCCTTGTCCTTCTGACAGTTCATTCATGTTGATGGTAAGCTATCTTAACCAGGCATTTTTGAAAAAATTCTCTCCAAACCATAGAAATCCCATCTCTAAAACTGTGGGTCCAAGAACTAATGTGGAAGCTAATCCCATGAGTTTCACTGTTTCTGGAGAACTTCTCTGATGAAAAGAGATTCAACATGTAATTTTTCAACTCGTAACATTGCAGACGACAGTTTGGTGGTTTGAGGGAAATATCTTCAAAAAGGCTTGGTTCAGATAGCTTTTCATCAACACGAATGTACAGTCAGAAGTGCAACGAAGTACTTCAGAATCATTTAGTTTTAGCATAAAAAACAATTGGGTAATTTGGCATCAATTCATAAAATCCAGTAGGTCAGGGCGTGGTTTCATGAATAGGAGCTTCAGATTCTGGACTGGTCAGCTATACCCTATCAAGAACTTATGAAGAGTGATCGTACGAATAGTAGATGCAGCTCACAAGCAGTATTAGTGATTTGAAGAGCTTAACCGAGCAGTATCCTCTGCGTATAACGAAATACACACTACAACATGGCGCAGCTTGGTCGAAACCACCCCAAATGGGATATTTGTATAGATTGAGAACTAAAGATGACCTACGAATCAGAAACTTATTGTAATTCATGAGAAATTGACGTTAATTCTGTATTAGAGTAAGAGTTTTTCCATCTGGTTCTATAGTTATGAAACACTGGAATTTTAGTTTTTTGAATGTTTCGTGCCTGAACACAACAATAAAGTTCAAAGTGCCAGGCTTATAAATGAAGATAGTTATTATATTCTACACCATATACTTCAATTCAACCGACTTCTTACATATCTCTGGAAACTCAGAAAAATTGAGTGGTTCTATAGTTGTGAAACGCAGTGTAGGTTGGCATTCATTTCCTTCGGCCGTTGTCAAGGTCCTGTCAGTCATCAATACTCGATGGAAACGGAAGTATTGCAGCGTGTATCATCCATCTACGACCTTAGAGTCACAACCGACTGCAAACTCGGATTCGGTAAGCACGTGGCCGCTATAACTGCGAAAGCTTTCTCCGTACTAGGCTTCATATGACGTCACGCAGCGGAGTTTACAGATGTACATGCACTGAAAACACTTTATTGTTCGCTAGTTCGTAGCATGCTGGAGTAGGCTGCGCCTGTTTGGTACCCTTACCACACTGCGCCTGTTATATCTATCGAGTGGGTTCAGGAAAAAAATTTGCGCTTTGTTCTTAGGCTACTTCCTTGGAACGATGCAACCAACCTTCCTGCGTATCCGGATACATGCCAGCTCATACGACTGGAAACACTATCAGCTAGACGAGTCACGATACAGCGATTATTTATATTCGACATTCTCAGAGGATCTATGGGCTGTGCTGAATTGCTCGCACAGATCTTGTTCTACATTCCTCCTAGACGATTTCGGAACTCCCCACTATTAGCAGTGCCATACCATAGAACGAACTATGGCTATAATAACCCGTTCGATTCTTGCCTTCGTCAGTTCAATTTTATTTGTCACGAGTACGACTTTTACCTGACGAAAAACGCATTTAAAAATAGAATAAGAAGTTTACCATAGTTATAAGAAATTACAGTCGGTGCGACTTGTCGAAGACGGTGTGAATAAATAAATAAATAAATAAATATGAGCTTCCAAAGATACAATCGAAGTTCTTCTTAACATGTCCGTATTCCACCCGCTTTTAAAAATACCCGCGGTGATGGCTATATACCATATCATACTGACCATCGGTATTCCTAGTATTCCTTGAACGTACATCTTCTTCTTCTTCTTTGTTTTAAAGAGGCTTTAAATTTTCCAGTTCATTCGCCTCTAAACGTACATCTTGTTCTAAGTTCTTGTTTCAAGCTAATTAAATGAAAGACAAATGCAACTTTCTCCATTGACAACATCGAATATAATATTCGACAAAGAAAATAACTGTGTATAATATCATCAAATGTTGAGATAAAAGAAGGTGGAAAATTCAACGATATAATAGAAATATGTTCCACTTTGTTCAGTTGAGCATGCCTAAGCCATACCGGTGCCCTCATCACCACATAAACGCAAACTTGTTAGTATTCCACACAATAGTGTCGGTCATAAGTTCCAAAACATGTTATTCGATCGCTGCTCCGTATAAGCGTACATTTCGAATAAATGGCAAATAACGCCTCCCTCAAAGGGCGCAGCAATCGAATCCGTTTAATGGCACTTTGATTCGTTCGAAACTCACCAACAGTGGCTATCCCCGTTGAGGTCGTGCACGATCTGTGCTATAACCTGCGCTCCGGTTATCCTCACGTCCCGTTCCTTGTACTTGAAGGCAGCGGCCACGCCTAGCATCAGCAGCGGAAAGCCCCAGGATAGAACACTGTGGAGAGAAAAAAAAGGATAGGGAAGAAAGAAACACTATCAAGACGAGAGAACAAAAAACCCGACCCAATCGCTATTATGTTCACTCGAGGCACTGAAGGTGTAATATGTGTAAAGTGGCCTTTGTACTTTTGTCGAGCGATTTTCCCTTCTCCTCGGGAAGCAAGCTAGAAGGTGAGAAACCCACTAAGTGCGGGAAATCGATACCGCGTCATTCAGGAACTCAGGGCTCAGCTGGTGGATACTTTTGTTCGTCGGTTTCATGTTCGCCTAAACTTTGTTGTCGTATTTCTTATTGGAACAGACACCAGCTGGTCGTTCCCTCCTTTTTATCATTTTCCACTTCGCGCTCGTCATAAAATTGTCATTGGCCTCGTAAAAAGTGTAACAACGTTTTGATAGCTTTGCGAAAAGTTGGTCTCGTCTCGCGATGATTCTCGGTTTGCGTCTCACGCCGCATCACGAGACGAAGGTCAGGATCTAATAATTACCTGTAATGTGCCAAGGCTCGGCCCATACTTGGCTCCGGGTTGGGATTGAGGTTGGTGCTGGAACGGAACAGCACCAGCGCGTGATGACAGCAGCAGCATAGCCAACACATCGAGGCCAGCTTCATGAAGAGCAGAGCCAGCGAGAGCGAGAGGCACAGCTCGGTGTCCTGGAAACGAGAAATGAAATATTACGCAACGTGACATTTCGGGGGCGGCCGTTGATAAATAGAATTCTAGGCGGCCGTTCTGGAATACAAAGTGGCACAACGGACGAATTCCAGCAGCCAACTCGAGATAATGGAACGTACGGTTTGTTGCCCTTCAGGGGTATGGGAAAACAATAATCAAACTTCAGCGGAAGGAACCGGTCTGGGAGGATACAATACGGTTTCAATTTGCACACCCGTCGGGGGCGGGTGTTAGGGGCTTTGTGTTGTTACTCATGTGGGCCGTAGAGAAGTGGAATTATATTTATGTTCTTGGCCTCGCACGAACGCGCCAACTTCCCGTCCGTCGGAGCGAGCCGTGTTCACTGGAAAGGCTAATTTTTCGTTGATTTGTGTGCATAGTGTTTCCACATGGCAATGTTTTGTTTAAGTTCAGACGATTTGTTGAATCGAGGGGATGTTTGCTTGCGAGAAAGTTTTCAGAAGTTCTTTATTACCACGAAATGAGATATTCAGCACGGTCTTTATACTGTTTCCTTTTTTTCTGCTGAAGGATTTATATCATGATGTGGAGACGGTAATATAGAAACGTGTTTAGAATTGGGTTGGGAAGGATTTTTTAAAACAAGATTGAAATATATATATTTAAGAAACAAGTGTAGAAAATATTGGTATTCAACTGAAGATTTAAACGTAAGAGTAAGGCTCCTGATATAAGTAAAGCTTTTCGAAATACTTTTGACGTGGGACTACGTCTAACCGGAGTATATGGGGGGTAAAATGAAAACCTAAACACAGAACATGCAGGAAAAAATGATTGATAGGGAATATTTCTACGCTTCTATCGCAATCAATAAAATGTTATTTTTCATTAGATAAACAATTGAATAACTGTAAAATTTTAAGCGTTATCCAAACGGCATAACTGCCTCATTTTGATTGGCCCGATCTGCGATTTCCCTAACACAGCCATCAAACCCAAGCAGCCTTGGGTAAATCAGCATTGCAAATACATGAAAGTCGGGGGTATTTTTGTTCCGACTGAAATGTGTTTCCCTAACACAGACTTTAAATCCAAGGAGCGTGATGGAAATTGGCATTCCAAATACATGTAAGTCGGGGGCATTTTTGGTCCGACTGAAATGTGTTTCCCTAACACAGAGTTCAAATCCATGTAGCGTGGGGAAATCGACATTGCAAATACATGAAAGTCGGGGGAATTTTTGTTCCGATTGAAATGTGTTTCCCCAACACAGACTTCAGAACCAAGGTGTCTGAGGAAATTGGCATTGTAAATTCATGCAAGTCAGTGGCACTTTTGTTCCGACTGAAATGTGTTTGCTTAACACAGACTTCAAAACCAAAATGTCTGGGGAAAATCGGCTCTGCAAATAAATGCAAGCTTCGAGTACTTTTGTACTCGCTCGCCTTTGTGCAAACTAAAATATGTTTCCTTAATACGGTCTCCTAAACTTGGGAACCTGGAAAAATCGTGCAGACACTAGAGACGAATGAACTTTTTAAGTTTAAATCCTTCATAGTATAAAAAGTAGAAGGTGAAGTTTTTGATTCATGCTAGTCGGGGGTATCTCTGCACCCGCATTTTTTTTTGCACTCCGAAATGTGTTTTCCTAGCACGGATTACAAAAGCGGGTACAAACACAACGCTTTGGCTCGGTTATTCATTATTGTATTGAACGATATACCTTCATATCTTCCGCTCACTGAATTTCTACGCATACCATTTGATGATTAGGCAAAATGTTGTTAACCATTTGCAGCGATAACGCCTATTGATTAAACAATATGCGTTCGATATACATGTCAAAATCGGAACAGAGTGCCTGAGTGCCTTCGGAAATTGTTTCATTGCATAAAAAATTTAACCAATACAAACAAATGATTGATAAGCTAATGTAGTCCCACGTCAACCTTGCGGTTATATCATAGATATAACCCACCCATTTTTTTTTTATCTTATCAGGATATAAATCTAGCATTTATATATTGGGTTCCGAAAAATTCAAGCGAGCCATTTTACCCGGTAGACACATATATAACCTCCTCCTCTATTTATATCCTTTTTAAATATGAAGCACACAAATCTCAGCTTTTTTTACTGGTGACGCTGCTGTCCCAAAGCGAAAGATTCGCAGAATCACTTCAGTCACGTAACGTCGGGTAGACACTGGTGGAGTCTAAAAATTTTCCGACAAATGGTCGGATGGTGGGATGAAAGAAACATCGCATCAACAGTTGTTAGTAAACATGCTATTACCGCACGCGAGGTGTCGAAAAACCACTCCATCCTCTGCTATTCGCCGAAGGGTGAATCAAGCCGGGTGGTCGGACAAATAGGATACGTCAACAAGAGCTGTGAATTTCCGGCTGTTGATGAAGTTCTTCGCGCTCCCCGTCCATGATGAACAAAATCAACGAGTTTGGTTTGAATTTTAGCCCTTCTGTGATGTAACTTTAGCCCTTCTGAGATTGATGAAAATATTCACAGTTTTGGCTGGTGCTAGAATACTATTCGGATGGTACGATTGCCATTCCATTTACTAAGTCTAGAGAAAAATAGAAAATACGGCTCCGCCACTGGGCAATATTTCACTCCCGGGCACTGACAAGCCTTATCTGCAATACACAAAAGACGTTTTTCCAAGCCAAAGCAATTTGTCATGAAAAAGCTATTCATCACTGTGTGTGACCGTCTGTCTGATCGCTGTCTAATATGCCTGCGGTTTCACTAGCAGGATGGTGGGTGTAAACCTTTGGCTACCACTCGTGTTGCGAGTGTACCGACAGAGTGACAACCGGAACAGACAGGTGAGTTGGCGATAATTCTTCACCTAGAGTGTAGAGCAAGGGTGGGACTCCAGATGACAAATGCAGAAACGATTATTTCTTCAGAAGTAGTATCTCAGAATATTAATATTAATGTAGTTCTCGAACCGCGAAAGTTCATTCGCCTCTAGTATCTGAAATGACTATTTTCCCAGACTTCTCAGTTTAAAGGTACGTTTTAGGGAAACATTCCGGTCTGCACAACGACAAGCGAGTACAAAAGTACTCAACACCAAAAAATACCCCCAACTTGCATGTATTTGCAAAGCGGATTCCCCCAGGCACATTGATTTTGAAGTCCGTGTTAGGGAAAGCGGCTCGGTGGGAACAAAAATACCCTCGACAAGCATGTATTATTACAAAGCGGATATCCACAGATACATCGATTTCGAAGTCTGTTTTGGGGAAACCGTAGATCGGGCCAATCAAAACATGGCAGTTTATTAATGGTGATAGACGCGTAGAAATATTAGGCTATCAAAAAAGTCCTACGTTATTTCCGCGAGGTGTCGTTGTAAGCGCGTAGTTCTAGTTGTATTCATTGTATCGAGTCATACTATAGCATGTTGGAAAGGTATTTTTGCGCGCTATAATATGGTCCTTGGCAGTGTTTTGTTTGGTTAAGTCGTTCATGAGTTATAGTGTCGCAAATATGGAGCAAAATAAAGAGAAAATCCGACATATTTTACAGTACTACTATGACAAAGGCAAAAATGCATCTCAAGCTGCCAATAAAATTTGTGCAGTTTATGGACCCGATACAGTTTCCATTTCCACCGCACAACGATGGTTTCAACGTTTTCGTTCTGGTGTAGAGGTCGTCGAAGATGCGCCACGCTCCGGAAGGCCTGTCGTCGAAAATTGCGACAAAATCGCTGAATAAGCCGAGAAAGACCGGCATAGTAGCAGTCGTAGCATCGGCCAAGAGCTGGGGATAAGTCATCAAACCGTTATTAACCATTTGAAGAAGCTTGGATTCACAAAGAAGCTCGATGTATGGGTGCCACACACGTTGACGCTAAAAAAACATCTTTGACCGTATCGACGCATGTGAATTGCTGCTGAATCGCAACAAAATCGACCCGTTTCTGAAGCGGATGGTGACTGGCGATGAAAAGTGGATCACTTACGACAACGTGAAGCGCAAACGGTCGTGGTCGAAGCCCGCTGAAGCGGCTCAGACGGTGGCCAAGCCCTCATTAACGGCCGGGAAGGTTCTGCTGTGTGTTTGGTGGGATTGTCAAGAAATAATCTATTATGAGCTGCTTCCCTATGGCCAAACGCTCAATTCGGACCTGTACTGCCAACAACTGGACCGCTTGAAGGTAGCACTCATGAAGAAGAGGCCATCTTTGATAAACAGAGGCTGCATTGTCTTCCATCAGGACAACGCCAGGCCACACACTTCTTTGGTGACGCGCCAGAAGTTCCGGGAGCTCGGATGGGAGGTTCTTTTGCATCCGCCGTATAGTCCGGACCTTGCACTAAGTGACTACCACCTGTTTTTGTCCATGGCGAACGAGCTAGGTAGTCAGAAGTTAGCCACAAAAGAGGCCTGTGAAAATTGGCTATCCGGGTTTTTTGCCAATAAGGAAGCGAGCTTCTATAACAGGGATATTATGAAGTTGGCATCTCGTTGGGAACAAGTCATCGAACAAAAAGACGCATATTTGACTTAAAACAGATGATTGTAACTAATTTTATGAACAAATGAAAATTCAAAAAAAATACCGCAGGACTTTTTTGACAGCCTAATATTTCCTATCAATTGATGCAAACATCTTCCCGATCTGTTAAGAAATGTTCGAGTTATAAGCATTAGAAATACGGGTAGGGTTAACACAAAACGGTAGAACAAATGCATGGGAAAAAGGAAGTTCTTCTAGTTTTCATGAATTTAAACCGTTTAGAGATTAGCGAATTGTAATGTAAAGCATATCAAACAAAAGAGAATTTCCGATTCGATTGGTATGCAACGACTTATTTGAACGAAATTGACGTTGAGGACACTTTATTCTAAGCATTCAACAATGTATGAAAATATCATGTTGAAATTCTGACTGTTTGTCTTACAACGAAATGTATTCAAGGTGGTCTTACAGAAGTTGGGCAGAGTGTGCTATATTGAAAGAAAAATTAATTGAACCAAAATTGTGTAACCAATTTTTGCGAACTACGATGGACTAGTAATACTCATTGAAGTTTTGTTTGACGCAAATACTAAATCAAAAACACGGTTCCTCTTATCAAAATCAGCTAATGATTTGATACTTCTGTGTTATTTGTACTTCTGGTGCGATGTACTACAAGAAGTAGACCTTTTTTGTAGAAGCAGAATTATTTGTAAATCAGAGGATTATCTCTGGGAATCGTTGTGACCAGACTCAATGTACCGGAAATTTTTCTTGCTGCTGAAACGAACAGTCCAGTCGAACAGGCAATTCAAGAGGCTTTATCACAATGCATCAAGTATGAATTCGCGTCTGAAGGGAAGTTGCTCATTAGATAAACAAGTTAAGCAAAGAACCTTCCGGACCCGAGCTAACAATGGAAAAGGGAATGTTGGAGTACATTGATCATTTTCATTGGGAATTACAGGAGCGGTCAAAGTAACCGAAATGTTTGAATCACATGTTGACACATGTTATCAGTAAGTGAACTGAAAACGTCGATTTCACAAACTGGCAAATTTCTACGACGAAATTCCGAAACGTGAACTTTTGCTCGAGATACCAAGACTCCGTACACATTTGAAGAACGCTGAAATTAACCTGGACGATGTCATTAGACTGCTTTGGATCGGTTACAGTTCATCGTGAAGTGTGACTTTCAAGAATAATTTCCAGATCTTACAGTTAGTTTTAAGCAGTTTCTGTTGCATCTTGTGGAAGAGGATTATGAGAGTTAAAATTAATAAATGAATGAGCTAACTCTATTGATTTTGTTTTGTGATTTCTTGTTCGTTCTAATATTGTAATGAATACCTTTCTTGGTTCGAATATTTTTTTCCGGTAGAAAACGAAAACAAAAACATGAGAACAAGGTTTTATTGGAAGACAACTGTACATATTGTTTTAGAAAAAAAAAGTTGATGCCAAATACTTTCGAATTGCATGAAACGTAGAAATCTATTGTAATCTAAAAAAAATGTTAATAATCGACACTCTGGGAGTTTTTGTCCGGAATACGAGACAAAACGTAAGGTTTAGGGTGCCAATGAAAATGGTCATCTCGATTTTTCATAAGGAACATCGTGCAAAATGTTAATTTACCCGATACAATACACAATGCAAAACATTAGCTCAATCGGACTTAATTTACTAGTGTCGCAGACGTTCACATTTGAGTTTTTTGAAAACCAAAAAATCACCGGAAATCGGGGTTTTCAAAAAAAATAAATAAAAATACACTAAATGTCTTATAATTGCATGGTACGTCGAGATTTATAGTGACCTAAAACAATTTTTGTCAAACATCCATTTTTCAGACGGACAAACGACTGAGCGGCAAAAAATTATTTTTTTACAATTTTTTTTCAATATAAAGCCGTGGGAACTAGGCAGGCTATCGACTCATACTTCAGAGAACATAATCCTTGTATTAGGAAGAACACATATTTACCATATATAATATACAGAGTTTTCCAACTTTAAATTCCGAAAGTAAATTGAAATAAAACACACTTAGAATTCGAATTTCGATTAAATTTTTATTTCAAATTAAAGTTTGGTTTATGCCATTATGTGTGAAATACAACATCATTCAAATGTCCACCTAGGGCTTCCTCGCACACCTTGATCCGGAACAGGTAATTTTTGACTTTTCGGCACATATGGGGCGGTATCTCGGTCAGAACTTCACGAATGTTGTCTTTAAAATGTTCAAGAGTTTGCGGAGAGTTGGCATAGACACGGTCTGTAGCATAACCCCACAAAAATAAGTCTAGCGGGTTCAAATCGCATGATCTGGACGGTCAATTGGCATCACCAAAACGCGAAATTATGCGTTCCTCAAATTTCGTTCGCATTATGGCCATGTGCGGTCGTGTTGTGTGGCACGTGGTGCCGTCCTGCTGAAACCACATGTCATCCGTATCCTTATCTTCAATTTGTGGCAAAAAAAATCGGTTAACATGCGGCCATAGCGCTCACCAGTCACAGTTACCGTCTCGCCGTCCTCATTTTCAAAGAAATACGGCCCGATGACTCCTCCAGACCATAATGCGCACCAAACAGTGACTTTTGGCGGATGCAATGGCCTCTCAACAATCACGTGTGGATTTTCTGAACCCCATATACGGAAATTTTGGGTGTTCACATAGCCACCGAGCTCGAAATGTGCCTCATCGTTGAAGAAAATTTGATGCGAAAATTCAGCATTTTGCTGCTGTTGTTCGTTCACCCAATCGACGTATGCCCGACGCATTCCATGGTCACCACGCTCTAATTTTTGTACCAGTTGGACTTTATATGGATGTAGGTGCAAGTCCAAATGCAAAATTTGCCAGTATGATGTGTTTGACAAGCCCAATTGCTGAGCACGCCGTGGAATCGAAACATTCGGGTCATCCTCCACACTGGCAGCAACAGCAGCAATATTTTCGGCCGAACGCACATTACGATGATGCACAGGATTCATAATATCCGCTACGGATACAGTTTGTTTGAATTTACGCACTACATTAGCGATTGTGTGCTCTGTAGGCCGTCCATGACGACCAAAATCCGTCCGTAATGCTCGAAAAACATTTGCCGGTTTTTCATCATTTTTATAGTATAATTTAACAAAATTAACACGTTGTGCGATGCTAAAACGATCCATATTGTAAAATGGCAGACATTCAACTAACGATATGACGCTTTGGTTGACAGCTATGTCAAACGGTTGTCAGCGCAGGGCTGTATACTTTCGGAAGCCCGAAATGGAAAACCCTGTAGTTGCCACTGCCCGTTAACCCTTTATTAGGCCGTGGTCACCCAGAAAAAAATATATTTTTCGCTGCGCTGTACTTGGAATATTTGTTCAATATTTCGCTTAACCAAATACTTCTAAAGGTATCTGGAAATACTCCAGATATTAATATGGGAGTCATTTTGACGTGGGACTACGTCTAACCGGAGAATATGAGGGGTAAAATGAAAACCTAAACACAGAACATGCAGGAAAAAATGAAAGATTCCGAATGCTTATAACTCGAACATTTCTTATTGGATCGAACAGATGTTTGCTTCAATTGATAGGGAATATTTCTACGCATCTATCGCAATTTATAAAATGTTATTTTGACGTAGGACTACGTCTAACCGGAAGATATAGGGGGTGAAATGAAAATCTAGGCGCTGAACAAGTAGGAAAAAATGCAAGATTTGGAACGCTTATAACTCGAGCATTTCTCAATAGATCGCAAAGGTTTTTGCATCAATTGATAGGAAATATATCTACGCATCTATCATAACGAATAACATTTCATTTTTCTTGAGATAAATAATTGAATAATTGTGAAATATCAAGCATTCTCCAAATGCACTATGTGCCCATTTTTGATTGGTCTATTTTGTGCTCCTCAAATCGTACCGACCAAAACGGGCAACCAGAGCAGCAGCGAAATAGAATGAAGCACGATTGGAAAGGAAAAAGAAAAAATATGAACGAAACATTGGTCGCAGTCTCACACATGCGTAATTCTCGAGCCAGCCATTCAGCTTAAAAATCCCCCCTCCGCTGCCGTAACGATCATTCTTTGTGTGGACACCGACTGGACAACATCGTTGCTGGACGAGCTGGATGGCGAGGGATCGAGTGCCTTTCTCAAGGCAAGACGGTGGAGGTGGTAGCGCTGGAATAGAGTAGAGTAGAGTTTTCAAAGGGCCTTTCTCAAGGCTAGAGACGAATGAACTGCAAAAGTTTAAAGTCTCTATAATACAATAACTGCCTTCCTTCCGTAACGATCATTCTCATCCAAACCGTACACCACATCGTTTCGCACCACACCACATCAACAAACCAACACAAGCAACCATGTCTGGACATGGCAAAGGAGGAAAAGTGAAGGGAAAGGCAAAATCCCGCTCGAACCGTGTTGGCCTGCGATTCCCCGTAGGTGAATTCGCCAATTGCTCCGCAAGGGTAGCTAGGCCGGGCGCGTTAGTACCAGTGCACCAGTCCAGCTAGACGACGTTATATAGTTTCGACCGCCGAAGTGATCGAGTTAGCTGGCAAAGCTGCTCGCGACGATAAGAAAACCCGCATTCGGAACAGAACACATTCGGTTCGGTGGACATCAAGACAACAGGCAGTTGCAGCGAGTGGCGAGTGGCAAACGCAATCGCAAAACGGCATCAGGTAGCAGAAGAAAAAAGTTTGTTCTTTATACAAACTGCTTTGGTGGCAAATCCAGAACAAGGCGGCATCGAAGGCGTTCGAAATGTTTTTTTTTTCAAAACCACGAGTACTCAGTTTTCTAAATTGGAACCATTCCATAAAACACGGCGCTTATCAGGGCTATTAAACCTTTCAAAAAAGAGTTTACGAAATACAGTTCAATGCATTCTAAAATATTATCCAAAACAATAATAAAACACAAATTGATTTTTTCATAATTTGTTTGCCAGGATATGATGAGTATGAGAATTTGGCAGTTGTGCTGAGCTTATTGATGGTTGGGGACTTTCTCGATTATTCAATTTTCA
Source organism: Toxorhynchites rutilus septentrionalis (assembly GCF_029784135.1). Lineage (NCBI taxonomy): Eukaryota > Metazoa > Arthropoda > Insecta > Diptera > Culicidae > Toxorhynchites > Toxorhynchites rutilus. The sequence goes on along the minus strand of NC_073746.1, from coordinate 301,277,349 downwards.
CCAATTCTTAAATTGCTTCCAGATTGAAAGTACAGTAATTTACATTTAGTTCGACATTTAGCTAATTGGACGGACCTGTAATGCGACATATTTAGTTGGACATTTTTGTAAACATAGAGTTCGGGGTCCAAATTATGACCCAACATGTCCCAAGCTGGATGGGAAGAAATTTTCCAACTGTGAAAGCTGTACCACTGTCATCGCAAATGTTCAATTACAGGTTAAAATCGCCTTCAATGCGACACTGAGTGGTGCTTCGGCATGTCGCATTAAATGTAATTTTTATTTTTTTTTAATGGATGGGAAGAAATTTTCCAGCTGTGAAAGCTATGGCGAGTGGCAAACGCAATAGGTAAACAGGAAGGTTTAACCGAACAAGATGGGAATATCGAGTGATAAGAGTGATGGGCTTTCAAATAAATGCAAACTGCGAATACTTTTGTAATCGTTTGTATTTGTGCAGACTACAATATTGTTGATTCATGCAAGGCGGGAGTACTTCTGCACACAACACTTTGGCTCGGTTATTCAAGATTGTATTGAAGGATATGCCTTTATATCTTCTGCTCACTGAATTTCTACGCATACCATTTGATTATAAGGCAAAATGTTGATAACCATTTGCTGCGATAACGCCTATTGATTAAACAATATGCCTTCGACGTACAAGTCAAAATCGAAACTGAGTACCTGAAGTGCACCAAATCAAGCAAATTCGCGGTTCGAGAAGTACGTACACTTGAGAGATGCAAACTTCAGAGGGAAATGTGAAAAATAATCGTTTGATAATTCTTCCGTTCATATATTTTGTCCAAATATACACCAAACGTAAAAGGACTGTCATTAAGTTTACTTGTAATGAAGAACATAATATATCACAATGCATGAAACATGACATTAATTCAATCTCTTTACTCACAAAGCAAATATATTGAATTCAATTGAATTTGGAAATTGTTTCAATCAATCAACAATTGAATCAATACAAACAAATGATTGCTAAGCTAAGGTAGTCCCACGTAAACCTTGCGTTTATATCATAGATATAACCCACCCATTTTTTATGTAGAAAAACCGCGATTATAGAGCGCTGACAGAAAATTCTTTTCAAGTTCGTTGAAAATGCAGCAAGTTGATAGGTTTTCGACGTAGGATTACGTCTTTCGGGAACATATTGGGGTACAAATTGAAAATCGAAAATCGAGGACATCGTGAAAATTGTCCAATTTCAAACGCTTAATGCTTAGTCGTTTCATGATAGATTGATGAAATTTTTGCGTCAATCGATTTCGGCACTCCATAACAATTTTTTATATTGAAGAAAATAGTATATACCATGAAACTAACTATCGAACAATTGAAAAATCTCAACACATATCCTAACGGATATCCCCTCTTCTGATTGGTCGAAATTGACAACACATGCGGCGGGTCCCTAACAGAGACATCAACACTATGCTGCCTGGGAGAAATCGGCATTGCAAATACATTTAAGTAGGGGGAACTTTTGTTCCCACCGAAATGTGTTCCCTAACAGAGACATCAAAACCAAGCGACCTGAGGGAAATCGGCATTGCAAATACATGAAAGTAGGGGAGCTTTAGCTCCCACCAAAATGTGTTCCCTAACAGAGATATCAAAACTAAGGAAAGCCAAGCTGCCTGGGAGAAATCGACATTGATAACACATGAAAGTAGGGGGAACTTTTGTTCCCACCGAAATGTGTTCCCTAAAAGAGACATTAAAACCAAATCATTATCAAAGAGTTTGGCGATGTTATTCTTCAAACATATCCAAAATCAACAAATAGCCTAACGGAATCCTACCTCAACTATGCGGTCGTGTCTCGGACACAACCCTTTTTCAATAAAATAAATGGTGTATTTGATGAAAAACTAAAATTTTCAATTTTTTCTTTGTAAGTCTATATAATAAAACCTTTTTATCGCTATTTCTAATATTGTTTTGATTTCGATGCAATAAAATGCGTGGTAAACAAATTACGAAATGCTAAATATGCGGATTCAAGGATTTAATGTTTATGAAATTCGTCAGTTAATTTTTGATGAGGTTCTCTGGAAAACAAATTTATATAAAATTTTCTACGATCGAAAAGATCGGAAAGATCGAGAAGAAACGATCAATTTTATGTAGTAAAGGGTGTGTCACATCAAATTGCATCACGGAAAAAACGCTGTAGAAATTCGCCCAGTAGACCGATCCTTTTGAAAATTTCAGACAGTAAAATAAAAACTATTAAACAACTTTCTTTTTATTCATACTTCGAGCCCAAGCCCGTATGCTCGCACCTTCCTCTCTACCCCGTCTATAAGGTTCTGTACAACGTCAGATTGTATTTTTTTTTGAACAGAAATCCATTTTCTCTTGAAGACCGCCTCCGATTTGACAACTTTTGGGTTCTTCCGGAGGGCCTGCTTCATAATCGCCCAATATTTCTCTATTGGGCGAAGCTCCGGCGCGTTGGGCGGGTTCATATCCTTTGGCACGAAGGTGACCCCGTTGGCTTCGTACCACTCCAACACGTCCTTTGAATAGTGGCACGAAGCGAGATCCGGCCAGAAGATGGTCGGGCCCTCGTGCTGCTTCAATAGTGGTAGTAAGCGCTTCTGTAGGCACTCCTTAAGGTAAACCTGCCCGTTTACCGTGCCGGTCATCACGAAGGGGGCGCTCCGCTTTCCGCAAGAGCAGATCGCTTGCCACACCATGTACTTTTTGGCAAACTTGAATAGTTTCTGCTTGCGAATCTCCTCCGGAACGCTGAATTTGTCCTCTGCGGAGAAGAACAACAGGCCCGGCAGCTGACGAAAGTCCGCTTTGACGTAGGTTGCGTCGTCCATTACCAGGCAATGCGGCTTCGTCAGCATTTCGGTGTACAGCTTCCGTGCTCGCTTCTTCCCCACCATGTTTTGCCTTTCGTCGCGGTTAGGAGCCTTCTGAACCTTGTATGTACGCAGGCCCTCCCGCTGCTTGGTCCGCTGGACGAATGCACTTGACAAATTCAGCTTATTGGCGACATCCCGGACCGAACTTCTCGGATCACGTCTAAACTGCTTAACTACGCGCTTGTGATCTTTTACACTGACGGAGCATCCATTTTTGCCGTTCTTCACCTTCCGGTCGATGGTTAGGTTCTCGAAGTATCGGTTTAGTACTCTGCTGACCGTGGATTGGACGATTCCCAGCATCTTACCGATGTCCCGATGTGACAACTCCGGATTCTCGAAATGAGTGCGCAGGATTAATTCACGACGCTCTTTTTCGTTCGACGACATTTTTCCAAATTTACTAAAAATTGACAGTGAAGCATGGCCAACGTGATCTATACACTCTTATCTGATTATAAGCGAAAGCTGAAGATATAATTCCTAAAAATTATATTTCTACAGCGTTTTTTCCGTGATGCAATTTGATGTGACACACCCTTTAGTTGAGTTTAGAAAGAGTTGTTATTGCATTGAAGATAAAAAAAATCTCTTGGCTTTGAACAATCGAAGGAAGTACACGTAGCATTTTTACTTCGCGAAAGGAATTATGGTGGACGAACCGGTCGCCTATTCAAACAACTTTGGAATTGTTAAAGGAAATGTACTAGTGAATTAAATTATCGAAATACAAACTGTCGTGATTCCGTGAATTCATAAGCCCGTCATAAAGTGTAACCTGATGAAACATAGACAAAGAAAAACTTAAAATCTGATTTTTTCATCAAATACACCATTTATTTTAATGAAAAAATTGCATGATTATACACAGTAGATCCTAAATAGAACACTTACAGTAAAAAACTCACCAACTTGTTTTTTTAATTTCTATTAGAAATAATTTAAACATATAATTTGATTCGCCTCTGTCCATCAACTCAGCATTTTCAACGAATTAATTTTTTTCTGTGTAAGATCTGTTTTATTGTTTTGAATTCTTGGATAAGAGCAAAATGCGGAAGAGTAAAGCGCCTACGAAGAAAGAACGTGACACATAGATTGATATAACAAATTCAATGTGCGGACTCCTCCAGTAGAAACTTCCGGTAAGTACCTTCAGTCAAGTGGAACAGTTGATAAACATTAACCTTTCTCTAATGGGTGTTAGCATACTTTTGTCGAAGTATCACATCATTATAATCAAAAACCCTCCATATGAATAATCCCTAACAGAAACGGAGTTTAGCCTCACTACCGAAACATTAATCTTATTTACGACACCGTAAATTTTGACAACCTGGAAAAATACTTCCTTCCATTCAAACATTTCGCATGTGCTCATACATGCAACTGAGGAGACGATAAAACTCATCGAACGATGTGATTGAACTTGCGATCGAATCCCTTTTTTTTTTTCTAAAATCAGGATTATATCCAGCATAAAAAGAAAATAAGAATCAGGATGTAAAAAACACAACATTCAATTACCGTTTCAAACAGTCAGCAGTAGATACTCACCTGAACGCCACCCACGCCAATCACAAACAACAGCTGGCTCATGAATAGGGACGCAAGTAAGCTGAGCAGCGCCGTGCCCGCCAGCGACTTCAGGTCCGAAAACAAGCTGCAAACAGGAAAACAGAAAGAAAAATAGCTTTGGATTAGAGTGGGTAGAAACAGATCTCCCGACGGGATCAACGTACACACAAATGGCACGTTTCCGCCGATGCGAGGCACTGTTTACAGCGGATCAGTACCAATCGCAATTGTTTGTAAACAAATTAAGCCGTTGAGCTCACAACGTAATAAGCACCAGCAGCCCAGCTCCTGTGCGATGTGGAAAATTTCTTTGTGTCGCTGTATCGATTCGTTCCTGACGTCGGAGGTCCTTGAAAGTTCACACCAATGTCACCTGAGCTGCAATGCGACGGTTAGTCACGTTTCCATATGTCTTGTCCAGTAGCCGATATCCGATAGGTGGAAATCAATAGCTCCGATTTTTCACGTACCAGTCACATTCGGGAATGATTTCGATTTGATTGGTTTTTATTTCCAGCCACAAAAATGATCAGAAATCACAATCACGGTGGTTCATGTATGAAATCATAGATCCTTCGAATGGGTGGGAAGTAATACCTTCCAATGTTATGGATGTGGTTCGAGGAAAAAAGCTTTTTATTGTGTCTCACAGTGGCCATAAATATTTTACCGACACATTTCGGAGCCTTGAAAATTTCATGGGAGGAAATTGGATTGGTGTGGAATGGGTTGCTCCGGAGCGTTGTCGTTTGAGGTACTGCGGCTGGATTTAATAGCGCAGCGGTCGTTCATGGAAATTTTGCATCCCATTCACAAAAATGCGCAGTCACGATGAAACCGTTCATCGCCTGAGAAGGCTTTTGTGAGTCAGATAAAGGAACGAAAAACGGCAGTTGAATACAGAAGTATTTTCTCTTTAGATTCGCATGTCAAACTTGTTCAAAATTGTCGCTTTTCTTGTACCTTACTTATGAAAGTTGATGACAACGGCCAGGCCAGCAACTTTAGTATTGCTCTGTTTATATCCCTTAATGTTTGCTCACTTTCACATTTTTTTTTGTCTCCATTTAGTGTTCTTACATTGGTACTACCTAGATTCATTATCTTTATTATGCCTACGGGAGTAGTAAAAAGTTTATCTGTGCCAAAAAAAGATGTCTCAGTACAAGATTCCGCCTACGAGAAAAGTAAATCTGTTATTTTTTCTGACTCCGCTTCAAAACGACCCCTCCAAACAGTTCTTCTCCGTGTCCACTGAGAATAACAGCTACAAAACGGAAGAAAATTCACGACAAATATCACCAAATTGAAAACTCTTCGAAAGTTTAATCCCGCCGGTACTTTTGTCAAAATAAACACTTCAAATACTATCACGTAATTTCAGTGAGAAACGACTATAAGCCACCTTTATCCACCTTACGCTCTCATCTTATCCAAAAGTGGTTCTCCGGGTGTAGTGACATTTGCCCGCAAAGACGGGAATAAGCTAGTGCGGGAGAAGTTTCGTCGCAGAGCAGGGCGTATTTTCCGCGCAATGTCTGATACCGAGATGAAGTATCGGAAAGTGCAACTGAATTGCGGTACAACCAGCAGCGGCACCATGGTGACTGATCGAGCCGAGCCGATGGCAGCCGGCGGTGAGTGGGTTATATTTCTCTTCTACCGGCAGTCAAGATGGCTTTCATGGCTGGAAAGTCTCTTTTGTGATGTGGCAGAGTATGATTGGACTGCTTCGTTTGGAGTGATAAGAAATGAGAAAGAAATTATGTCGCGAGATTGTTGTTGAAATGAACACTTCATGGGCCACTTGATACACAATTGCACAAAAGTGGAGATGCTAAAACAAGACAGTGACCACTTTTTTAGATTCTCGAGTCGAATATTTTATACAAGAGCATCCCTTGAAACATTATTGAATACTGTATAATGTTGAGTTATTGCTCTGGCCAAAAAATGTATGTAGGATATAGGATATAGGATTAAGATATTTGTTGCATGTTGATTTTGAAAATCTTTGGAAAAGATGCGCTAAAATTGGACATTTATCATGGGACAAGCGATAAATTTCATGTTGGGCCTGATTCTCGAATACACTTCACGTTGGAAACGAATTGCCATTGAACTACGTTTTACGAGTTAGTGAAGTGTCGAAGATAATAATGAGTTTTCAGGCAGAATGAGCACTTTTCAAATAAAACAATCATTAATGAAAATTAACTTCTTCGTAACAAACTGGTATCCAATGTGAGCGGAAAACTTTGTTTTCTTCATGTGATATAATAATCTCATACAAAAATTTCATCTGAAGATAATTTGATATTATAATGATAAGTTTTAGTGGGAAACTAATTTCGTATCCAGATGTCGACACCGTACCGTTGTCATCGCGAATACATTTCATTCCGTTTCCACTGTGAAGTGTATTCGAGAATCAGGCCCATTGATACATTCAGCCGTTTTTTCTTTCCCAATCAATCAAAATTTTAAGTAAATTGGTGGCTCAATTTTTTGTAAATTGTGTTGTGAGAAGATGGTATCAGGCAGGACCGTGTAACATTTAACCGAACGGTAGTTACCCGAACGACAGCCACTAGAACAGGGGTTCTCAAATTGTTTTGGGAAATAGACCCCTTTTCCAGAATGAAGTGATACCATAGACCCCCATAGCCAAATTTCTTTAAAAATCTCTAGGTTTTTTTGTTATTCATACATAATACTTACCAATTTAAAAACTTTACGGTTGATGAAATGAGAAAATTTGACTTTTTTTCATTAAAATTCAACAAAATAAATATATACATGAACTTCAGTAATTCTCAAGCTTTTAGTTTTTTTTTTAATAAAAATTACTTACAAATACTAAAGTAGTTAATTCATTTTTGAAACTAACTTTAATCGCAAAGTAAAGATAAAAATATGTTCCCGAAAGACGTAATTCTACGCCAAAAACTATGGGTGGGTTTTACCTAAAATACAATCGCAAGGTTGAATTTTAGGTAAAACCCACGTCTTAGTAGCCATTTGAGTGTTTGATTAAATAATTGATCAAACCAGTGATTGGATGAAACAATTTCCGAACTCAAATGCGAACAAATCTTAATTTATGCATTTATATATATATTTATGCAATTCATGCATTGTGATTCGTTGCAAGTCGTATGACATGATGCCTTGTTCATTTCATTCATTTCAGGTGGACTTCCAAAATATGTGAACGCCAGAATGGCTGAACGATGTATTTTACATTTCCCTTTGAATTTATTGCATCTCCCAAGTGTATGTACTTCTGGAACCCCAAACCGCCTGATTTATTGGGCTTCAGGCACTCAGTTTTAATTTTGACATGTAAGTTGAACGCATATTGTTCAATCGACGTTATCGCGGTTATCGCTATCGCAGTAAATTGTTATCAACATTTTGCCAAACGATACACGTAGAAGTTCAGTGAGCTGAAGACATCAAGGGATATCTTCGAATAACCGAGCCAAAGCATTGTGTTCATACCGCTTTTGAAGTCTGCATATATTCCCGAGTGTAAAGATGTATGCGAGTATAAAAGTACCCGCACCTTGCATCAAATTAATGTGATGAATTAACCTGGTGACTTTCTACCAATCTATCTAAATCCGGTTGAATATTGGTGAGTTGAGGCATTAAATCCCCGCGTTCGAACGGTTTTTGACGTACTGGAAGAACTTCCTTTTTCCCATACATTTGTTCTTCCGATTTGTACGCTAACCCTACCCGTATTCCAAATGATTATAACTCGAACTTTTCTTAACAGATCGGAAAGATGTTAGCAACAATTGAAATATTTCTACGCGTCTATCACGATTAATAAAATATAATTTTTTTTTTCCAAAATATATATTTTTATCAAGGCTCATATGGCGTTAGCCTCACGGGGCCGGGAGTCCAATACTTTGACAATTTTTCTTATTATCTATGTTAGTAATATGTAACCGATTACTCGCGGTTGGCTCGAGATTAGTATTACAAGTGTTTTCGTAATTGGGATGTTGCTGTCTCCAATGCTCTGTACGTGTGCCCGACACGGGATACTTCCTATTGGGATGCAGCTGACCGTTAATCAGCAACGCCCCCCTAGTCTGCACCTCATATCTAGCGTGGTGCGTCTTTCTCGACTCGAGGAATCCAGGATAGAATGGTCACTAGTCGGCGCAATCATCAGTTCGTGTAAAGTTGTCATGAGCGGTACAACCTTTGGCTCTTGTTGAATGATCAGTGGACTGCACAACCTTTGGCCCGTGTATCTGTAAAGAGTGTGTGTATGTATTGCCGCGACTAAGTAAAAGTTTATCGTTTGGATAGGAGGGATATGAAACGGGGACACAACGAAGGAAACATCATTAAACGTTGACATCGGCGTTTCTGAGGAACAGGTATAGATGAAGCAGAAGATCAGGATCACGGCTACCTAAGATATCCCGGACGGGAATATCAGATTGTCTGCCAGTGCTCTAGAGAGCTGAGAGCGAGCAGCATGGAACCGGATACACGACCAGACAACATGCTCGATGTCGTGGTAGCCATCGCCACAATCACAAAGATTGTTTGCTGCTAGCCCAATGCGATAGAGATGCGCGTTTAGGTTGTAGTGATTGGACATAAGCCGAGATATCACGCGAATGAAATCACGACCTACATTCAATCCCTTGAACCATGCACTCGTCGAGACCTTAGGGATAATCGTGTGTAACCAACGACCGAACTCATCTTCACTCCACATGCGCTGCCAACTTACGAGCGTGTGCTGACGAGGAATGTGAAAAAATTCGTTATAAGCAATTTGCCTTTCAAAAAGTGTGCCTTCTGAAGCACCCACCTTAGCTAGCGAGTCCGCTTTCTCATTCCCCGGAATCGAACAATGAGAGGGAATCCATGCTAAGGTAATCTTGAATAATTTTTCGACCAAAACACTTAATAGTTGTCTTATTCTTGTTAGGAAATAAGATGAGCGTTTATCAACTTTCATTGAGCGGATTGCCTCTATTGAGCTGAGACTGTCTGAAAAAATAAAATAGTGGTCGATGGGCAATGTTTCAATGATCCGTAATGCGTAATATATCGCACCCAGTTCAGCGACATACACGGAACAAGGATCTTTGAGTTTGAAAGAGGCACTGGAATTTTCATTGAAGATGCCGAAGCCAGTGGACCCGTTTATGAATGAACCGTCAGTAAAGAACATTTTATCAGATCTAACTTTCCCATATTCTGCCGAAAATATCGGCGGAATAGAATCGGAGCGTAGGTGATCTGGGATTCCATGGATTTTTTGTCGCATGGACAGATCAAAAATGACAGAGGAATTGCAGAAGTATGGGAAACAAACTTGGTTGGAGATGCCTGGTGAAGGGTGCACGTCGTTGGTAAGGTACTCATGGTATAAAGACATAAAACTTGACTGAGGAATCAGTTGGAGTAGATTTTCGAAGTTATCAATCACCAATGGATTCATGATCTTGCAACGGATGAGAAATCTGTAGGATAATTCTGTGAACCGAAGAGTAAGGGGGGGTACTCCTGCCAAAACTTCGAGACTCATCGTATGTGTCGAATGCAAACACCCCATGGCTATACGCAAGCTACGATATTGTATTCTCTCCAGTTTGAGAATATGAATCCTGGCAGCTGATCGGAAGCAAAAACTGCCATATTCTAACACTGATAATATCGTTGTTTTGTACAACTGAATGAGGTCTCCTGGATGGGCACCCCACCATGTTCCGGTTATTGTTTGGAGAAAATTGATTCTTTGCTGGCATTTCTGTTTCAAATACGCAATGTGTATTCCCCAGGTACATTAAGAGTCAAAATATACACCCATGTATTTGAAAAACATAGAGTGTTGTATCGTTTTGCCGGATAGGTGAAGCTGGAATTGGGCGGGTTCGTGCTTCCTAGAAAAAACGACCATTTCAGTTTTCTCCGTAGAGAATTCGATACCCAGCTTGAGAGCCCACGTGAACAGGTTGTTCAGGGTATCTTGCAAGGATTTTTGCAGAACGGTGGGATTAGTACCCGTGATGGAAATAACTCCATCGTCTGCAAGTTGTCTCAACGTGCAATCTCTAGTTAGACAATCATCTATATCATTGACGTAAAAACTGTACAAGAGGGGGCTTAGGCAGGAGCCTTGCGGTAGGCCCATAAAACAGTATCGAGAAGATTTCGAGCTGCCATGATTGAAAAACATGTTCTTTTCTGACAGTAAATTGTACAGGAAATTATTCAGAATTGGTGAAAGTCCACGATTATGAAGTTTCTCTGAGAGAATTTCCATGGAAACTGAATCAAATGCCCCTTTGATATCGAGGAAAACGGAAGCCATTTGTTCTTTGCGAGCAAATGCGATTTGGATTTCAGAAGATAGCAGCGCGAGACAATCATTTGTCCCTTTACCTCGGCGGAAGCCAAACTGCGTATTTGACAGCAAATTGTTCGCTTCAACCCACTTGTCTAAACGAAGTAGAATCATTTTCTCTAACAATTTACGAATACAGGATAACATTGAAATCGGCCTATACGAGTTGTGATCGCTAGCCGGCTTGTTGGGTTTCCGTATGGCTATCACTCTCACTTGTCTCCAGTCATGTGGGACAATATTCAGCTCCAGAAACTTGTTGAACAAGTTCAGCAAACGCTGTTTCGCCAAGTCTGGAAGATTCTTCAACAAGTTGAATTTAATCTTGTCCGACCCCGGAGCTGAATTGTTACATGAGAGGAGGGCAATTGAGAATTCCACCATCGAAAAATTCTCATAATCGCTTTGAAGTGGAATGTCGCGTACGACGTATTGTGCAGAAGCGGTGTCGGGGCAAACCTTCCTTGCAAAGTTAAAAATCCAACGGTCAGAGTATTCCTCCTAGCCGTATTCCAAAGAGTGCTCATAGCGGTCTCCCTTGACAAACCATTGACGAACTTCCGCCAATATCCACGCTTTTTTGCTTTAATCAGACCTTTTAGTTTGGCTTCTAGAGCTTGGTACTTTCGAAACCATTCCACTAGTCCAGTTTTCCGGAATTTTTTGAAAGCGGATGATTTTTCAAGGTAGACCTTTGAACACTCCTTGTCCCACCAAAGTGATGGAGAACGACGTCGGAAAGTGGTAGCCGGTACACGTTTCCTTTGAGCTTGAAGTGCGCTTTCGTAAATCAAACTCGATATAAAATTATACTCTTCGAGTGGAGGAAGTTCATGCATTGAAGCAAGTGCTTCAGATATTATTTCTGCAAATTTTCTCCAGTCAATATTTTTCGTGAGGTCATACGCAATATCAACTGACTCACGAGAACCTGATTCATTGGCGATCGATAAAATTATTGACAGGTGGTCACTACCGTGGGGATCTTGGATTACCTTCCACGTGCAATCCAGGGATAACGAAGAAGAGCAAAGTGATATGTCTAGCATGCTTACCCGTGCAGGAGGGTTGGCTATTCTAGTTGCTTCCCCAGTATTCAAAACTGTCAATTTGAAGTTGTCATCATAAATCAAAGTGGCACGGTTGTCATCGTAGAGTGATCCCCATGCTGTTCCATGTGAGTTGAGGTCACCTAAGATTAGCCGCGGCTCCGGCAATGCCTCGATGATATCAAAAAACTGATGGCGACCAACCATAGTTCTTGGAGGAATATATATCGAGGCAATGCAGAGGTCTTTGCCATTGATTTGTGTCTGGCAAGCGACAACTTCAATGCCTGTCATCGATGGGAGAGTGACTCTATAGAAGGAGTGACATTTTTTGATCCCCAATAGTACGCCACCAAACGAGTCATTTCGATCGAGGCGAATAATGTTGAAATCGTGGAAATTCAGCTCGTCGGCTGAAGAAAGCCATGTTTCACAGAGGGAAAATACATCACAGTTAGAGCTATGAACTAAAAATTTAAATTGATCTAGTTTAGGGATGATGCTTCTGCAATTCCACTGTATTACAGTGGTCAAATCCTTGACCTCTTGCACTGAATTAGGCATCGAGGGAAATGAACGCTGCTAAAAAACCACATTTTTCTTTCAAAAATGTTCTCACAATCGGAAGCAAACATAATACTATAAAAGCATAGTATAGGGTCATAGGGTCATTTATATTCAAAGCATTTAAAATGTTGTCCACCAGGTCAGAAAGCGCAAGCAAGCCAGATTGTGACTGTTGCCTCGACCGCGAAAAAGGAACAGACGTGTTGGGTTCTGCTCCGGGGAGTGCTGAGGACCCCTGGTGCGTAGAAGAACCGCTTAAACCAGGAGGTACTTGCTTCGGTCTATTTTCAGCACGTTTGATACGAGGTTTCATTCCAACTTGGGAAGTTTCGGTCTTCTTTCTGGGGAGTGATGGAAAAGAAGTAATTTTTCTTTTCCTGATGGCACCCTGCGATGTACCGGAACTTCCTGCATTGGGAGCGTCAGCAACAGGCTCGTCGTTCTGCAGAATGGAGTAGGGATTGTCCTGAGTCGTTGGAACGGGACTCTTAAGCATTTCTGCATAAGTCCGCTTGGAACGTTCTTTTAAAGAACGCTTGATTTTTTCCCCTCGTTGTATGTACACCGGGCATTGAGAAAGATAATGGAGGGCCCCGTCGCAATGAAGACACTTGCGCAAGAAGTCCCATCATGACTCTCTCCACAATCTGCGCAACGTTGTTTATTGCAACAAAAGGCGGCCGTGTGACCGAGTTGCATACATTTGTTGCATTTCATTACCCGGGGTACAAACAACCGAACAGGTAAACGAAGTGCACCTATTGCAACGTAGTTTGGAAGGCCGGAACCCTCAAATGTCACACGAAAAGAGTTTGTCCGATTGAGAACTCTTTTGTCATTTTTAAGTGACACAGATTTCAGTCGATCGCATTCAAGAATCTTCACACTTTTAAGTGAGGAGTTCTTGAAGCGACCGACACCATCGAGTATCTCTTTTCGAGTCAAACCCTTTTCGCTTATTACACCGTCTATTTCAACGTTGCAACAGGGTACGTATACGCGATACTCGAACTTTTTACTTCATACACAGAATTTTCCTCCTCATCGTCTACTTCATCCTCCTGCTCTTCAGGAGGTGGGTCAGCATCAGAAACATTCAATGACGTGGATGGGGGATCCTCCCCGCCCTCAGCCATAATTATAAATTAGTCACCTGTTCGAGTGAACAGTATAGAATAACAATAAAAAAATAAAAAAAAATGAGTAAATAAATTATATTTGTATTCAAGGTATATATAAATTATATTTATTTCAATTTTTTATTGTATAAAATTCAAAAATGAAAAAAAGTTTCAACAAAAGTTCAACGGTAATGTAAGAAAAATGTACACCCCTAATGCCAACGCTTGCCGATTCGGTAAATACAATGTTGGACAATGGTGTAAATCGTACACAGGAGGTTGAAGGAATGATATATGGAACAATAGAAAAATAAACTTTTACTTGCCGCTGCTGTGTAGCGTGTGATGAATGTGTGTACTGAACTGGATCCTCAGCGTCTCGATCGTGCACCACTTTTTATTGTGCTCGCTTCACTCGCAAGCGCTGATGAAAAAAACACAATATAAATCTGAGTGAAAAAAAACACCGTTATCGGATCGATTCTCAGACTTGTCCGATCAGCTCGCGAGTTCTCGAACGAATGAACGAACGAATATTATTTTTCATGAGATGAACAATTGAATAACTATAAAATGTCAAGCGTTATTTAAACGCCCTAACTGCTAAGTTTTGATTGGCCCGATTTACGGTTTCCCCAACACAGACTTCTAAATCGATGTACCTGTGGAAATTCGCTCTGCAAATATACATGCAAGTCGGGGGTATTTTTGTTCCCACCGAGCTGTGTTTCCCTAAAACGGACTTCAAAATTAATGTGCCTGGAGGAATCCGCTTTGCAAATACATGCAAGTCGGGGGTATTTTTTTGGTATTGAGTACTTTTGCACTCGCATGTCGTTGTGCAGACCGGATTATGTTTCCCTGAAACGTACTTTTAAACTGAGAAGCCTTGGAAAATCGTCATTTCAGGTGAATGAACTTTGGCGGTTCGAGAACTACGTAAACATAAGATGTGCAATATTTTTAGAGGAAAATGTAAAATACAATGCTCGTTGGACAATTCTTCCGTTGACATATTTTGGTAGTCCTAGGCATCATATCAAACGTAAAAGGACATTCATCAAATTTATTTGTAACGAAGGACATAATCTATTACAAAAAATTCGATACATTCTAAAATAATATTCGAAGTGGTGAACAAGTGGACTGCATAATATAATTGCGTACTTCTGCGTCGAAAATATGCGGTCGTGTCCTAGATACAACCCCTTACAATTTTTTTGTTGATCATCTTTAATATATCAAACATACCCTAACAACAGAGCTCCATTACCAGGTAATGTAGACTCGCCCAACTGGAGAGAGGTTGGTCTTTAATAACATCTCATCATTTCATATCATCGCTCAAAGTAATTTTTAGTAGAAAGTACGTACCAAATATATTGTAGCTTATTTTACTACGCATTTTTGTGAGTGTAAGTGATAGATGTTTTAGATATGTTCACTCATTGATAAACTTGGATATAGTATCTATTGATATATATTTATTTATTGGCAGCAAAATTTTGAGCAATTTGAAGAGCTTAAACTATTCTTTTCGTTCTAAGTTATATATGACCATAATCAATCCGTCAATCGTATATTGACTCATTTAAAAGATCATATGAAAAAAACCGATTATGCTGTTTTTCCCAAACTTTGTTCTGCCGCTCATCAATAACGTGAATTGCAATTTCAATCAGAAAGTTCTGATTTTTCTCACTTTATAGTGAGACAAGAATGTTATTGTTGATCATTTTAGGTGTTATTTTTGAAGAGCTAGGTGCGACAGTTCACTGATGCTGATGGTGATGATGAGGATGTGGAATATTTTGAAGACTTTCTGAAGAAGCCTGAGGATGTTTACGTTGGTATTGATGCAGAAGAAGCCGAAAAGGGATTGGAATCAGCAAGGAAGCTGACCTTCAAATCGATATGCCGTGACTTCTATATTGAACTCATGAAACAGATTTCAGCAATTCGATTATCAAAACTGCGGCCTCAATAAACCCTCAACATTTCGTCAATCTACCAAACCTTCATGATTTGATGCGCCAATTTCCTCAATTTGTTGAAGCAGGTGATATACAAGGCTTGGATAACGAATCCAAGCTACTTAAGACGAATCTCATGGGGCAAAAATTGGGTGACTCAGATATAACTTGGTCCCAGCTGTTGGATGTCAAAAGGCGTGATGAGAAATGTTTGTATCCATTGCTAAGGTCGTTTGTAAGACACTTTTTGATAACATTCATTAGCGTTTGTTGAGCGAATATTTTCGCTTTACAATGTCAACAAAACAAAGTCCGGAAATCGGTTGGCACCCACAATTATGAACTCTATTTTGAAAGCGAAGAACTATGTATCGGCTCAAGGAGCAGCTTCCAAGATGCAATTGACGAAAAATTCGAAGGCAAAGTTTAACAAAACCATGTCTTCTTGAATGGCGTTAACGTTCCCTGTAGAACTTTTGCCGTCTCAGCGTATGTATTAACTAGCGTCTTTTATTAATACTTAATTGAGATTTCTTAAGCCAAATAACACGCATTGAATGTATTCCGAGGGGCAAGCTCTAGAATACGCGTGACCACGGTGCAAGTCCAAGGATTTTTTTTCTTTTCCCCCGGCCAGAACGGGAATCGAATCCACACACTCAGCATGATAATGTGAGACGCTAACCATTCGGCCACGGGTGCACAACAAAACCATGTATAAACATCATTAAATTCAGAGGATTATGAGAAAATAAATTTATGACTTATTTTATTGTATTGATTCGACTTCAACAACCCATAAATGAGAAAAATAAATCTTACCATAAATAAAATCGCAAAAAAAAAGCGCGGTCGTCGTGAACAGTCGTAAACGGTCGTAAATGATCGTATGCTCGACGTAAACACAAACACAGTGAGAGAGTGAGCAGTGAGCAGCTGCGATGTGTTTTTTGTGTGAGAGAGTGTGCGCGTTTGTGTGTGTTATGTATGTGAGACCATGCGCGTCTGCGTGTGCGCGTGTGATCGTTTGCGTGTGCATGTGCGTGTATGTGTTTGTGTGTGCGTGTGCGTGTGCGTGTGCGTTTGTGGAGTGTATGTTTAGGTTGGATGATGTAAACAAAAACAGTGTGAGAGAGAGTGAGCAGTCAGCAGCTGCGATGTGTTTTTGACGTAGGACTACGTCTTTCATTTCTATACCGGGGTGTAAAATCAAAGTTTCGAAAACGAAAGCGTTACGCCGGAGACCGAGATTTTGAGCGTTAATAGCTCCTAAACAACTGAACGAAATGGTATGATAAACACTTCATTCGAAAGATAAAATGTCTACGCGTTCTATACTTGTTACTTTTTGATCCAAAAACAATAGTCTTAAAATTGCTTTCAAAACAGGCTATTGAAATCACCAATCGGTATATAAGCGAGCGCCGCTCGGAAATCCACTCAGTTCTAATTGAACAGCGATTGGAGCATGTTGTCGCTGTTGTGGTGAAGCTCTTCGTTTATCATGAAAGCGCGGATGAACGGTGTCACCAAGAGCCTGTTTGTGCACCCTAGGCCAGAAGGGAATCCATCAGGAGGAGAGTGATGCCACAAACGGCTCCCCGGGAAGACATCGCTACACACACATACACGCACGGAATTCTTTCCGTTTGGATGTCATTCAGTATCGAGAAAGTTCCGGAAAGATCTAATCATTTCTGGAAAATAATCTGCCAGTTCCTCTGGGAATTCAAAAATACATTCATGTGAAAGAGTTTATTTGAATGTTTTCTATCCATGTAACACTGTGACCAAATACATTTGGTTTTGTAATTTTTCAATCAATCGCAATTAACAGGATAGCTTCTGAAGATTATTCTTCCCCATCAGTAGGATATTTCCGTATCCAATATTGTATGCGCCCGCAATCGATTATTGCTCAGTCGCCGAAAGTTCCGAGCTCAGAGAGTTCATTCCCCTCTAGTTTGCCTTCCAAATTGCCATCGTAAACCACACCTTCTCTCGATTCAATCACACACAAAAAGCATACTTAAGCGATATTCTGGTGGTGAGACACATTCATTTTTCGTGAGGACATCGACAAGACAACATCGTTGCCTAACATGCTGGAGGAGGTGGACGGCGAAGGATCGACACATACACGCGCAGAATTCTTTCCGTTTGGATGCCATTTAGCATCGAGAAAGTTCCAGAAAGATCTAATCATTGCTGGAAAATAATCTGCCAGTTCCTCTGGGAATTTAAAAATATATTCATGTGAAAGAGTTTATTTGAATGTTTTCTATCCATGTAACACTGTGACCAAATATGTTTCAATCAAGTACTATTAACAGGTGTTTATCGAGTTAGTATTAACCACTGGTGGGCTTCCAGTATCGCAGAAAATGTAGAAATATCTAATCGTTGCTGAAAAATATTCTGCCAGTTCTCCTTGGAATTGAAAATTACATTCAAGCGAAAGAGTTTATTTTGATGTTTTCTATCCATAAAATATCCATATAATACATTTGGGTTTGTGATTTGTCAATCAAGTACAGTTAGCAGGTTAGCTTCTGAAGATTATTCTTCAGAACAAGGTTTTTCGTATCCTATATTGGATGCATAAAACCTTGTGCCTCCAACGTAACGCTCTCGTTTTCGAAGTACCCCAAATATTCATTTATTCATTCATTCAGAATGGATTTAGATTTAACTTCAAACAAACGATCTCTAAATCAACGATAGTCCTACGTCACCCTTGCGGTTATACCATAGATATAACCCACTTCCTGTTTTTTCAATTCATATGTAATATTGATATACTCTCTGTTTTTTTTCGAGAAAATAATCGGAGGGAACTGAGACAACTAATGAATTGGATAAACAAATATCTATAATCTTCTAGATTCTAGATTATGTAGTAATAGGTCTTCCTGGAACGTTGCTTTCAAGCGAATATAAACTGAAATTTCAATACCCGGTGGCGGAGGCTTGGAAAAAGTGAAATCGGATCGCGAGATATAACGTGACATATTTCGAGTAGAGACACGTGGTGGCGGGGGGTATACTAGAGTATGAATATTAACTTGACCACTATAAGCCGAAAAAACATAAAAACGGGATTCGAATCTAGTGTACTCATTTGGTATATCGTCATTAGGGGCTGTCCACATACCACGTGGACAACTTTAGGGGGGTAGGAGTTACGAAAATGTCCACGTTTGTCCACGATGAGGGGGGAGGGGCTTTTGATAATGTCCACGTGGACACGTTAAGTATTTTTTAAAGTAAAACATTTAAGTTAATAGTCAAAATTGAATGAGATTTGTTTTGTATTTACACGATTTTTTGAAACTCTTTCCTGAAATGTGTAAAGGGTGTGTCACATCAAATTGCATCACGGAAAAAACGCTGTAGAAATTCGCCCAGTAGACCGATCCTTTTGAAAATTTTAGACAGTAAAATAAAAACTATTAAACAACTTTTGGCATTTTCTTTTCATTCATACTTTGAGCCCAAGCCCGTATGCTCGCACCTTCCTTTTTACCCCGTCCATAAGGTTCTGTACAACGTCAGGTTGTAGTTTTTTTTGAACAGAAATCCATTTTCTCTTGAAGTCCGCCGCCGATTTGACAACTTTTGGGTTCTTCCGGAGGGCCTGCTTCATAATCGCCCAATATTTCTCTATTGGGCGAAGCTCCGGCGCGTTGGGCGGGTTCATTTCCTTTGGCACGAAGGTGACTCCGTTGGCTTCGTACCACTCCAACACGTCCTTTGAATAGTGGCACGAAGCGGGATCCGGCCAGAAGATGGTCGGGCCCTCGTGCTGCTTCAATAGTGGTAGTAAGCGCTTCTGTAGGCACTCCTTAAGGTAAACCTGCCCGTTTACCGTGCCGGTCATCACGAAGGGGGCGCTCCGCTTTCCGCAAGAGCAGATCGCTTGCCACACCATGTACTTTTTGGCAAACTTGGATAGTTTCTGCTTGAGAAACTCCTCCGGAACGCTGAATTTGTCCTCTGCGGAGAAGAACAACAGGCCCGGCAGCTGACGAAAGTCCGCTTTGACGTAGGTTTCGTCATCCATTACCAGGCAATGCGGCTTCGTCAGCATTTCGGTGTACAGCTTCCGGGCTCGCGTCTTCCCCACCATGTTTTGCCTTTCGTCATGGTTAGGAGCCTTCTGAACCTTATATGTACGCAGGCTCTCCCGCTGCTTGGTACGCTAGACGAATGAACTTGACGAATCAGCTTATTGGCGACATCCCGGACCGAACTTCTCGGATCACTTCTAAACTGCTTAACTACGCGCTTGTGATCTTTTACACTGACGGAGCATCCATTTTTGCCGTTCTTCACCTTCCGGTCGATGGTTAGGTTCTCGAAGTATCGTTTTAGTACTCTGCTGACCGTGGATTGGACGATTCCCAGCATCTTACCGATGTCCCGATGTGACAACTCCGGATTCTCGAAATGAGTGCACAGGATTAATTCACGACGCTCTTTTTCTTTCGACGACATTTTTCCAAATTTACGAAAAATTGACAGTGAAGCATGGCCAACGTGATCTGTACACTCTTATAAGCGGAAGCTGAAAATGAGATAATTCCTAAAAATTAAATTTCTACAGCGTTTTTTCCGTGATGCAATTTGATGTGACACACCCTTTATTCTGAAGGTAACGCACATGAACTAGGATCCATCAATTTATTCCAATCGGTAATAGAGGGCCATTAAATCCTTCAGGATAAAGACACCTAATAACACAAAGAATGTTGTAGTATTAAAAATCACGACTTAAGTGCGGGTTGAATTCAGCTTTTGCTCTTGATGACAAAACTGTTGGTTTTTTTTTTCGAGAACTCTCAAGGATTTCTGAGTGAACGAACAACAAGTTCTTCCACGGGCCGTATCTCTGGAAATCTATTTCTTGCAATGATGTTGCTCTTCATTGATGTCTGGTAATTTTTGTAATACACTTCTTTTGAGTTGTCTGGAAAGTTCATGCTGCTACTGCTGATTAATTAAAATAAAAAAATAATCCTTGATGCACATGAATTAGTAGATTCGCTACAGATGTCGAAAATCACCGTTCATGAGAAACGAAACATCACGAAAAACATGCATGCAACAATGCATGCACTACATATAAACCCATATTACGGAACCCGATCGGATTTGACATAACGCAATCCGAACGAAATAAACTTTGGCATTCTGCATTTCAAGGTTGCAACATTTGTACAATCCGATAGGATTTGACTCGATCAGATTAACGGGGATAGATACACGAATTTCGGACGTTTCTTCGAACTCCGAAAAAGTAATACAAAGAATATTTTTACCATCTATTATATCACTATTTGTTTATCTATCTTTCAACATTAAAACAAAAATTGAACGGAAAAAATATAAGGTAAGGCTATAATTTTTATCAATAAACATATGGAATAGAAAATAGAAACAAGCTTGAAATGAAATTTAAACGAAAAAATAGTATTTCTTGATTTTTTTCCTCAAAACCGGTGGAATGTCCACGTGGACAACAGGGGGAGGGGTATAAGGAATGTCCACGCTTGTCCACGGAGGGGGAGGGGGTGTCTAAAATCATGCTTTTTCTGTCCACGTGGTATGTGGATAGCCCCTTATCATAATGAATATTTATAAACGTCTGTAAAACAACAAGTCTTTGAATCATAGCCAATCAGAGATACTTTTTCGCCAAATGGTCGCTGTCTTGAAATTGTTCATGGCGAGATACAATTAATTTAAACTATACATTCAAAGCATTATCATTTGATTAGATGTATGTTTTCCTAAAAAATGATGTTTTTGATTTATCGTGTAAATTGGCACGAACTTTCTGGGCATTCCTCTATATTGAACTTAAACCTTACCTATAGTTTTATTTCCCAAGCCAGTTCATTACATCCTAAACTATTAGTCAAAGGAAGAGGCACTAAGACCTACAAATAATCTCGTAACGTTGGAAGCAGCGAGAGTTTATCAAAAGTTCTAAAAGTCTTGAGCCCAATGTCCTAAAAGGGGGAACACGTAATGGTGTTAAATATTCTAGAATTATCATTGTTTTAAAATTGGTGCATAATTTGAAGAAATTGAAAAAAACAAAAATAACTTGATATAGTCACCTCACCTCAGTTGAGTAGGGGTGAATTGGACGATTTGCGATTTTCATTCGACTCGAAAAAAAAACTATTTGACGCAAATTTGAATGGAGACCTCCCTGTTGGCTAGCGGCCAATTGTCACGTTTTTCTCACATGAGCGAAGCGCTCGTCTCATCCACCTCCACCAGCTTCGCCCATCGGATGGCATGGCATTCCATGAGATGAATAAATGACGAGCGGGACTCACCTGTACGTGATGAAGGCAAACGCCAACCCAACCAGGCTGACCGAACTTCCCAGGACAACTCCCAGCGCAATCAGTCCTCCCTGGGAGCCCCAGCTCGCGCTCAGTGAACCGTACGAGACGTTTGCCGCCGGCGGGAAACCGTGTATGTGTCCGGTGTACAGCGTCTCCATGTTTTGTCTGGGGCTATGGGTGTGTGTGTGTGCTGAAACGAGTGAAAGGATAGCGAAAATTAGGATAATGAATGACAAATTAGTTGATTTGCATGGCGTTGCTTTTTGCTTCAATTTTGCTGTTGTTGTTTCGGTGTGATGACGGATGTGAGTGATTGCGCTGAGTCCGTTTCGTGGCCGAACATTCCACTTAGGAACGATAAGTTTAATTGAGTTTTTGCAGAATTTTGAATCCCCCTACTTGCCATGATCAGCATGGTTTGGCGAGGTTCCGGCGATGAATATTCAAGCAGTGCAAGTTTGTATTATCGCATCTGCTCAATGTGTGTCAATATCGATTCGGAGAATTATGAGTGGCTACACCCACGAGTTTTTGATGCATTTCACCCGCAACAAAGCGAAGTGTCTTCTGAAGGCTGCGGAAGCGAACATTGTTGCCTATACTTCACTTCACTTTCCGGCGGCACTGGATGGGACAATTTCACATCCTCTATCTCAGCATCATTTCCTTGGCGTGACTCGCCTGAGAGTGGTTTTGGGAAAAGGACTCAAAGCAGGGCGTAAAAAAAGCACTTCTCAAATAGCGAATGAAAGCTGTTACTACTCGGAAACGGTGGCGACGGTGACGAAACAAATGGATTTATCTTGTTGTTACGGGTTGAGCACACCCACTTGTTGGAGAATGGTGGGCGCTGATGTATGCACAAACATCCATAATGGGTCCCACCGCATACATTGCCGTTCCCGTATGCGCACCATCCAGTCCTGTGCCGGCTGGTGGAAATACATATGCACTTTTTCCCGGGAGCAATGACTTCATTTGCGTCAACTGGTTTCTCACAATGTTTTGCCATTGTTGGGTCGTGTTTTGTGAAATGGACACTTGAGAGGGAGAGTTCAGCTCGAATGCAACGAGTCTGCCGCGGGCAATCGTGGAAAAAAACTGTTTTAAAACATGAATAAACTGAACAAAATTTGGAATTTTAAAATAAAGGTTTCTTGTTTGATTGTCGGAAGTATTTCTTGATGTTCACATTTATGAGACGCATGAAAACCTGTTTTGGAACTTTTTCAAAATCGATATAATATAATTTAAACATTCGTCAAAGCAACAAATTTAACTTATATGAAATTTATTGGAGTTTTCATGACTGCTTTTCGGTTTGTGGTGCGATCATTGTTTGTTCAACTATTTATCGTAAAAGACGAAGAGGCAATTTTTTATTCAGACCAAAATATCCCTGTAATGAAAGGTTCTACAGGAACTTTCTAGGAATTAAATTTTTTTCGGGATGACACCAGATATCGACGTTTCGTGCATTTTTAAGTCATTTGGACTCGAAATTAAAATTTCGATTTTCCAAATTTCCTTTACTCCCCCCTTGGAAGATTTTCGAGGATCAAAAAATCAAAACTTTGAGCGCTTTGAGGCACCCCTAATTATGTCCGATTGAGCTGAAACTTTGCACAGTCTCTTTTTTTGGGCCAATAAATTAAGAGTACATGGTCGGTTTTTGAAATTCGATGATTTTTTTTTTCATACACCCATTGCCACCCTAAGGTACACATATGAAACAACCCTGGTCTATTCATCTAGAGTCTCAATTCAAATTTTCTCATGCATACAAAAACGTTGCAAGAAATATTATACATAACGTTCTGCATAATGTGGCTTTGTTTAGATGGAGAAGCATATTTTTCCAGAGTCAAAGCCACAAAAGGAACCTCTTCTAGAGTAGAATATGATGTGGTATATATGCTTTAGTAAACAGAACATTGTAAAGGTGGAAACAGAATGCCGCGTTATGCGTTGCTTCTCATCAGCTGTCATTGCTTGCGTTTTGTACTAAAACATTCGCCCGACGCAGTCTGTTGATTTGCAGTCACAATCTAGCATTCGCGTCACCACTTGTCATGTAAACAAAAACAAAATAAAAGTCGTATGAAAATCTTGTTGTGTCCACGGATCAGTTGAATGTTTTTAGAAACAACACATTGACATATCCGACATATCGAGCTTCGTTTACTAGTTTAGTGGAGCGTGAAAGAATAGCTGATTTGCAGTCGGAATGAACATGTTTTCAAAATTAAATTATGAATGAAATTAGCTTTTCCATATCAAACTGGTATTCTATTTAAATGAACATTTTTGTTTGCAGGTGCTGAAAAAGTCTCATACGAAAATTCTTTATGAAGACAACTCTATATAATGATGAAAAAATTCAGCATAAATGTTGGAATAGTTTAGCCATGTGGTTGAATGAAAGTCAGAAACACGTGTTTCATGTAATCAAATAACATGATGTGAAAATTTTCATTCAAATTTTAGAATTTAAAAACCGGCTTCGTGTCTTCTAATCTGATAGAGATTACACTAACGAGTTCGGGACCCAAATTATGGCCCTAATTTGAAGTTGCCACCAGACGTCGACACCATGCCACTGTCATCGCGAATTCGGCGCAAGCAGTTTAGAACAAATGTTAGCGTTTAGTACAACGATGCTAATGACGCAACGCATTATTGTGTTCGACTAAATGGAAACACTCATATTTAAAATGAAGTGTCAAAGCACAATTGTCACGACGCGACGCATAGCGCGGCATTCTGTTTCCCCCTTAAGTCATTATGCACCTATGCCCCTAAACATCAAAGTAATTTCAATGTTAATTAATCGCTGGGATTGAACAAAATATCTTTTAACCTCTCCTAGAATATGTGAACAGTCGTCCAAACTGATGATTTGTCCAACATATCAGATTGAATAAACTAAATTTCACGAGAAATTCCTTGGATACCATGCGCATAGAATTACGGCCGAATGACTATCGAGAGAGCAATTTCTGTTTTTATTTATATTTCGACATGCGACAGCTCTACTGAAGTACAGGGTGACTCAAAAGTCATTGAATTCTTCAAACATAAGATGCCTATCAATACGGTGTCAATAGTTATACTACCAAACAAGCAGATGACCACTTTGCACTCACTGACCAATTTGCCCCACTATCCCTACCGTTCTGAATCATATTTCGTACAGCCTCATATTTCGGACACTCTGTACAGGTCGGACTCGTTAATCCGGAGACTCGATTATCCGGGATTCGATTATCCGAAATTTTAGACTCGATTATCCGGAGTATTTTATTTTTGATTTTCGGAAATTTTGAAAAATTTGTATAATAATTCTATATTGAATAGCTAATATGGGTATCAAAAGAAGGGGCTTGATTAATAGAATGCAGTTGTTTATGAAAAATGCCCAAAAATGTATCAGAAGAAAGTTCTCGACTGGTAGAACATAGCAGATAATGAAAAATCCAATTTCAAGATGGCCGCAGTCCCCAAACAACTAATTACTTTTTGAATGGTTTCATTCAGCTTGACCTGTTTTTATGTATGTTTGAATGTTTGTTGGGCTGTCCCAGATTAATAAAAAATTGACCCAGTTACTTTTTTTACTTTACTTTTTTTCCCCTCCACTCACCCCCATCTCGAAGAAACCCTTATTCGAGAATCCTAGAGTTGAGCACCCCGGCAGTTTTCCCGTTCTGGTCGGGGGAATTTTTCTTCAAAGAAATTTCCTCCGACTTGCACTGTGATCACGCGTATTCTAGAGGTTGCCACTCAGAATGCATTCAAGGCGTGTTATTTGGCATAGAAATCTCAACTAAGTACTAATAAAAAATGACGCAAGTAATACTACGTTGAGACGGCGAAGTTCCTCTAGGAACGTTAGTGCCATTGAAGAAGAAGAAGAAAAGTTGGGCACCAATTATTTTTTGCTGAAAAAAAATTTTTTTTTAAAACAATTTACAATTCCACAGGACAAAACAAGATATTTAGGAACGAGGTGAGCGGACAATAACATGTAAAGCAAAGATGTATGGATCCCAGTGAAAGAGTATTTCTTTTAAGGGATCCAATATACTATAAGAATATAACATAGTAAAAAAGATAAATATAAACAACAAAAATTTGAATATAAAGCATAGATTGTACAAGATTATAAGAAAAACTGGCAAGTATACAAAAATAAGAAAGCTAAACACTGAGGTGGATTATTGTGGTTGACCGAAATCTATACTAGGAAAACTCTTATGATCGATTTTAGGTATAGCTTCAATTTATGAACGTGTTATTGCTCGGATTTCCGGTGTTGAAGCATTGAAACGGGACGGTCCATAAAACAAAATGCGCTGTTGAGCAACTTTGGTTGTTGTCCGACTTCGCATTAAATTTTGGGCTTGTCGTGTGGAGTGTTGGTGATTTGCTGTAGGTATTGTCAGGTTGTGATGGATATTATTGTCATTAATAACGCTGTGAATAAATTTTACAGTCTGTAATTCGCGCAGTCCAATAAGAGGCAGTATACTATGAGAATCGTCAGAGTACAAGTCCGAAGTAGGATGAAGAATTGGTAGTCCTGTTCCTGTTGAATGATTGATATGAAATTTTAACCTACATTTAACTCTACTGTCATTATAAAACTGCGTATTCCATGATCCTGAAAAATTCAATTTGGCCGCCGCATTTGCTGAAACTCTTGATTTGAAGAATACACTACACTATGAACAACATAAATTCGAAAAGGTCGCCGCCACAAAATGGTCGACTATGTATTTTTTGCAATCCACTCAATATTAATATTGGTATCAAATGACTAATAGAATATAGTACAGAACGGACTCGATTATATACAGACTCGATTATATGTGATTCGATTATATACAATTTTGGATTCGATTATATTTAGTTTGTAAATTTTTTTTATATTTAAAATATGGCTTATTTCATGGAGAAATGTAACCTTTCAACGTTTAGGTGAAGTTTAAGTGGCTATTACATGTACAGTGGGGTAAAAATTGTGATTTTTGAAGATTTTGCTTGAATTTTCACCAGGAATTGTTTACATCGATATTGCAGCCAAAATGAGGAAGATAGAAGTTGAGCGTCAAAGAACAAATTGTGGAGTGGTTAGAGAACTTCATTTTAATTGATAGAAACAATCTAGTTTAATATAAAGTTTTAGGATAAAATTAATAATAACACATGAAAAATTAATAACTTTTAAGTGTTTCACTTCCAAAATGTTATTAAAATTCACTAATTTAGTTGTTCCACTACTATATCCTGTACTAAATTATCTCATCTTACAAATGAAAGCACCAGAATCGTCTTCCGTATCGTACTTTCTAATGTAAAGCCAGTTTGAAGCAACAGAGTCCGAAACAAAAAAAAAAGTTCTGTAACTCTGTCATTGTTGAAATTCGAACATATTTTTTTGATTTTTTTTCATCCAAAATATATATTTTTATTAAGGCTCATATGGCGTCAGCCTAACGGGGCCGGGAGTTCAATATTTCGACAATGTTTGCTTACAACTATGTTAATAATATGTAACCGATTACTCGCGGTTGGCTCGAGGTTAGTATTACAAGTGTTCTCATAATTGGTATGTCGCAGTTTTCGATGCTCTGTACGTGTGCCCGACACGGGATACTTTCTATTGGGATGCAGCTGACCATTAATCAGCAACGCCCCCATGGTCTGTACCCCATATCTAGCGTGGAGCGTCTTTCTCGACTCGAGGAATCCAGGATAGAATGGTCACTAGCCGGCGCAATCATCAGCTCGTGTAGAGTTGTCATAAGCGGTACAACCTTTGGCTCTTGTTGAATGATCAGTGGACTGCACAACCTTTGGCCCGTGTATCTGTAAAGAGTGTGTGTATGTATTGCCGCGACTAAGTAAAAGTTTATCGTTTGGATAGGAGGGATATGAAACGGGGACACAACGAAGGAAACATCATTAAACGTTGACATCGGCGTTTCTGAGGAATAGGTATAGATGAAGCAGAAGATCAGGATCACGGCTACCTAAGATATCCCGGACGGGGATATCCGATTGTCTGCCTTTTGCTCTCAGTGCTCTAGAGAGCTGAGAGCGAGCAGCATGGAACCGGATACACGACCAGACAACATGCTCGATGTCGTGGTAGCCATCGCCACAATCACAAAGATTGTTTGCTGCGAGCCCAATGCGATAGAGATGCGCGTTTAGGTTGTAGTGATTGGACATAAGCCGAGATATCACGCGAATGAAATCACGACCTACATTCAATCCCTTGAACCATGCACTCGTCGAGACCTTAGGGATAATCGTGTGTAACCAACGACCGAACTCATCTCCACTCCACATGCGCTGCCAACTTACGAGCGTATACTGACGAGGAATGTGGAAAAATTCATTATAAGCAATTTGCCTTTCAAAAAGTGTGCCTTCTGAAGCGCCCACCTTAGCTAGCGAGTCCGCTTTCTAATTCCCCGGAATCGAGCAATGAGAGGGAACCCATGCTAAGGTAATCTTGAATAATTTTTCGACCAAAACACTCAATAGTTGTCTTATTCTTGTTAGGAAATAAGATGAGCGTTTATCAACTTTCATTGAGCGGATTGCCTCTATTGAGCTGAGACTGTCTGAAAAAATAAAATAGTGGTCGATGGGCAATGTTTCAATGATCCCTAATGCGTAATATATCGCACCCAGTTCAGCGACATACACGGAACAAGGATCTTTGAGTTTGAAAGAGGCACTGGAATTTTCATTGAAGATGCCGAAGCCAGTGAACCCGTTTATGAATGAACCGTCAGTAAAGAACATTTTATCAGATCTAACTTTCCCATATTCTGCCGAAAATATCGGCGGAATAGAATCGGAGCGTAGGTGATCTGGGATTCCATGGATTTTTTGTCGCATGGACAGATCAAAAATGACAGCTGATCGGAAGCAAAAACTGCCATATTCTAACACTGATAATATCGTTGTTTTGTACAACTGAATGAGGTCTCCTGGATGGGCACCCCACCATGTTCCGGTTATTGTTTGGAGAAAATTGATTCTTTGCTGGCATTTCTGTTTCAAATACGCAATGTGTCTCCCCCAGGTACACTTAGAATCAAAATATACACGGGTTCGTGCTTCCTAGAAAAAATGACCATTTCAGTTTTCTCCGTAGAGAATTCGATACCCAGCTTGTGGGCCCACGTGAACAGATTGTTCAGGGTATCTTGCAACGACTTTTGCAGAGCGACGGGATTAGTACCCGTGATGTAAATAACTCCATCGTCAGCAAGTTGTCTCAGCGTGCAGTCTCTAGTTAGACAATCATCCATATCATTGACGTAAAAACTGTACAAGAGGGGGCTTAGGCAGGAGCCTTGTGGTAGGCCCATAAAACTGTAACGAGAAGATTTCGAGCTGCCATGAGAGAAAAACATGTGCTTTTCTGACAGTAAATTGTACAGGAAATTATTGAGAATTGGTGAAAGTCCACGATTATGAAGCATCTCTGAGAGAATTTCCATGGAAACTGAATCAAATGCCCCTTTGATATCGAGAAAAACGGAAGCCATTTGTTCTTTGCGAGCAAATGCGATTTGGATTTCAGAAGATAGCAGCGCGAGACAATCATTTGTCCCTCTACCTCGGCGGAAGCCAAACTGCGTATTTGACAGCAAATTGTTCGTTTCGACCCACTTGTCCAATCGAAGTAGAATCATTTTCTCTAACAATTTACGAATACAGGATAACATTGCAATCGGCCTATACGAGTTGTGATCGCAAGTCGGCTTGTTGGGTTTCCGTATGGCTATCACTCTCACTTGTCTCCAGTCATGCAGACAAGTGAGAGTGATAGCCATACGGAAACCCAACAAGCCGGCTTGCGGTCATAATTCAAACATTTCGAACATATGTGTAGGAGGATTTCATCAAATATGATCGTCTACCACCTCCTGAGAGAATCTGGATGATTTTTTTTTTCATGTGAGAAAGGTGTTTCCTGACTTTAAGGGGATAAATCAAAAATCAAATTCTTCTTTTATTTTCAAAAAACAAAAAATACATGCAAAAAAAAACAAATAAAGAAAAAAATTGTTTTGACTCGTTTGTCCGGAGTGAAAAAGAAATCAATACTCTGGATAATCGAGTCCGACCTGTAATAATAACTTGAAATGCTTATGCGGGTATTCTAGTGTAGAGACACGAATTTTGAACGTTTCTTCGAGCTAAGTAAAAATAAAACGAAAAATATTTTTACTATCCATTATATCATTATTTGTTCATCTATCTTTTAAAAATAAAACAAAAATTGAACGGAGAAAAATATCCATAAGTAGAATAGTTAAGAGCTGATGAAATGAGAGGGTTCAAAAAAAAAAGTTGTGCTATGGCGTACACGAATCTAGCCCTTCTGGTTATCTGAAACAAAAAAATCGAACAGATTCTGAATCAGTAAAGATGTCGCTATCGCATGAACCTCGGACAAGTCAAAAACATGTTTTTTGGCAAAATGGCGGCCGTTTGAAAAACAAAACGCGTTTTTAAACGTTTTTTCTTACGTTTCCCGATTTTTTTAAAATAGTAAAATTAAAAAAAATATTATTTTTTTATAGGTTCATGCGATAGAGGAATGTTTGCAGACTGTATCCATACAATTTCGACATTAATCGGTTCAGTAGAACTTGAGATATCGTGCACGTCAGTTTGAAAAATCTAAAGGGTGTGTCACATCAAATTGCATCACGGAAAAAACGCTGTAGAAATTTAATTTTTTTAATTATATCTTCAGCTTTCGCTTATAATCAGATAAGAGTGTACAGATCACGTTGGCAATGCTTCACTGTCAATTTTTCGTAAATTTGGAAAAATGTCGTCGAACGAAAAAGAGCGTCGTGAATTAATCCTGCGCACTCATTTCGAGAATCCGGAGTTGTCACATCGGGACATCGGTAAGATGCTGGGAATCTTCCAATCCACGGTCAGCAGAGTACTAAAACGATACTTCGAGAACTTAACCATCGACCGGAAGGTGAAGAACGGCAAAAATGGATGCTCCGTCAGTGAAAAAGATCACAAGCGCGTAGTTAAGCAGTTTAGACGTGATCCGAGAAGTTCGGTCCGGGATGTCGCCAATAAGCTGAATTTGTCAAGTTCATTCGTCCAGCGGACCAAGCAGCGGGAGGGCCTGCCTACATACAAGGTTCAGAAGGCTCCTAACCGCGACGAAAGGCAAAACATGGTGGGGAAGACGCGAGCCCGGAAGCTGTACACCGAAATGCTGACGAAGCCGCATTGCCTGGTAATGGACGACGAAACCTACGTCAAAGCGGACTTTCGTCAGCTGCCGGGCCTGTTGTTCTTCTCCGCAGAGGACAAATTCAGCGTTCCGGAGGAGATTCGCAAGCAGAAACTATCCAAGTTTGCCAAAAAGTACATGGTGTGGCAAGCGATCTGCTCTTGCGGAAAGCGGAGCGCCCCCTTCGTGATGACCGGCACGGTAAACGGGCAGGTTTACCTTAAGGAGTGCCTACAGAAGCGCTTACTACCACTATTGAAGCAGCACGAAGGCCCGACCATCTTCTGGCCGGATCTCGCTTCGTGCCGCTATTCAAAGGACGTGTTGGAGTGGTACGAAGCCAACGGGGTCACCTTCGTGCCAAAGGAAATGAACCCGCCCAACGCGCCGGAGCTTCGCCCAATAGAGAAATATTGGGCGATTATGAAGCAGGCCCTCCGGAAGAACCCAAAAGTTGTCAAATCGGAGGCGGACTTCAAGAGAAAATGAATTTCTGTTCAAAAAAAACTACAACCTGACGTTGTACAGAACCTTATGGACGGGGTAAAGAGGAAGGTGCGAGCATACGGGCTTGGGCTCGAAGTATGAATAAAAATAAAATGCCAAAATTTGTCTAATAGTTTTTATTTTACTGTCTAAAATTTTCAAAAGGATCGGTCTACTGGGCGAATTTCTACAGCGTTTTTTCCGTGATGTAATTTGATGTGACACACCCTTAACAGGTTATATACCGCATCAGTAAAAATAGCTCTAACTCGGTAGATAATATGATTTTCGATAAGTCATTTCTATATACCCATATTCTTGAATGCCTAAAATACAGAAATATGTAGGAATTTTTTTTTTATTTTTTTCAAATTTCTAGACTAGAATACTCCCTTAAGGGGGTATTCTAGTGTAGAGACACAAATTTCGGACGTTTTCTCGAGCTCCGTAAAAATAAAACAAAGAATATTTTTACCATCTAATATATCATTATTGATTTCATCTATATTTTAACGATAAAAAAAATTGAACGGTGAAAAAATATTCATAACTAGAGTAGTTAAGAGCTGATAAAGCAAGGGTGTTCAAAAAAAAGTTGTACCATGGCGTACACAATGCCAGCCCTTTTGGTTATCTGAAAAACAAAATTAAACAGATTCTGAATCAGTAAAGATGCCGCTATCGCATGAACCTCGGAAAAGTCTAAAACATCTCTTTTTGACAAAATGGCGGTCGTTTGAAAAACAAAATGCGGTATAGAACTTTTTTTCTTACGTTTAAAGTAAAATTTAAAAACATATTATTTTTTTAGAGGTTCATGCGATAGAGAGTTTCGTGTAGATCGTATTCATATAAATTCGACATGAATAGATTCGGTAGAACTTGAGATATCGAGTACGCCAGTTTGAAAAGACTAGTTTGGAGAAAAACGCGTTTGAAGTTCATATTATTCATATCATATTACGTCAGCTTATGAAGGGATCTATTGCGGACATTTCCCCGCAAACCGATATCAAAAATCTTGATTTGGCTCGGAGCTTTGAGCATAGAAGTGAAACAACTCAAATTCAAGTAGGTACCCGAAATGCCTGGGTATAAATTTGGCACTCAATTTTTTTTTGTTTTTTTCAAATTAAATGAATCGTCCTGAAATCACTGAAAACTGTATTTTTTGACATTTTCATACAAAATAGAAGTGAAGTACACTATCTTACGTAAATTAACTCAACTTTGACGAAAAAGCATGCAATTTTACAAAACAAAGAGGAACAAAAAAACGATTTTTTCAAGAAAAAGTGAACAAATTTCATCTCGATTTATTTCTAACTAAAAAAGTAAAACGAATCAAAAGCCTTTTCAAAAGTCGCAAGCGTAGTAATCAGTCTCGCAATCGGTGCAGGCGGAATGGGCCCATGGAATCATCAACATTATGTTTACATTTAGGTGCCAAATTACCCGCATACCGAATTTTCACTTTGGAATGAAATCTATGAAATTTGTGATTAAAATCTCGATATTCGATATCGAATTCGTTGAAGAACATCAATTTCTTGATCCAAATCAGCTTTAATATTTAAAATCGGCTCACTATTCGATTTTTAATAATTTTTCAAAAGTTGTACATGAAAAATTTTCGAGATTTCAAAAACAACAAAACTTGATTTTTTTTAAGAAAAACACAGATATTTTGGGTTTTTGGCATCTGACGTTTGTTACTACATGACTAGAACACTTTTTTTTATTCACCACCAGAGTGCGCCGGAGATCCGGATGGGTACCTAATTCCCCACGAGGTACCGAATTTGTACCAGTTCCTCTACTTTTTTTTTTCGATAAGTACTTTCTATGGTATATTCTTGAATGCCTAAACTACAGGAATTTGAAGGAAAAACAATTTTTTTTTCAAATTTCTAGACTAGAATACTGCCTTAACGCCCTGTTGACATAACTATTACATTGATATCACAATTGATTATGTGGAGTAACCCTTTAGTTATATCATCAGGGTATTGCGTATTTCAAGTTATTATTACAGAGTGTGCAAAATATGATTCGGCCGGTTATCCTTCTCCATACCGTGGGTTTACGCCGAATACAATGTGCCTCTAAATACGAACGGAACTTTTTTTTTTTTTTTTTTCTTTTATCTGTATTATAGTGATTTTCAACTCATTTGGCTAGTTCGTCACTTTTTACTTCCATTTTCGGAAGAATGTCGGGAGTGAGAATTGAACTCGTGACCTTTAGCGTGAGAGGCATGGATGTTACCACTACGCCAGATCGCCTCCACGTCGAACGGAACTAACTTTATACATATCCGGAATTCTTTAACACATTGAGCCCCGGATTGTTGTTGCTACGCTTTCCATTCAGTCCGCATCAATAATATTTACACAATATAATTGTCGGCCTTCGTTCCCAAAGATATTTATTGTATAAAAAAAAAGTTAGAAACTCAACTAGAAAGTAGTCATGTATAGTAAAACATCCGAAAACAAACCATTTTCTTTTTTATTTCCTTATTTTGTAACTACCAGTCCCAGTTATTAACGTTTTACTAACGAAAAGCTTTATTTCGGTCCCTAGGGGTTCAACGTGTTAGAAATGCCACCAATATTTCTCAAGATATGACTCATAGTAACTTTCTCTATTTTTTGACCCAATTTCACCCCCATCGACGGTACCTGAAATACATTCACCCGAATTCCAAACATCCGAATATAATAAATACCCGAATGCAACATTTACCCGCATACAACCTATACCCGAATGTAACATTTACCCGAATGCAACATTTTCCCGAAAGTAACATTTACAGTTATTAAAATGATTAAAATGACATTCATCCAAATCACTAGCTGTATGGCAAATATTGTATAGGATATTAAATAAGAAATGTTGGCGGTTTATTTGAACCCCTATGTGGTTTAACATAGGATCTATAGTGAAAAACGTTCTTTTTCGTTCATTTCACGCCATCCTCAAATGCTTCGAGATAACAATTTGTAAAAAATACAGAATGTGCATCTTACTACGGTGTATCAAGAAAAAATATTAAAAAAAAAGTTTCATGAAAAATTCAAGTGCTAAAAAAGTATTGAAATTTTAAATTATTTTTTTTTGGATTTAGAGATTCTACGGTTTTTCTAGATATGTGTGATTTTTTTCAGATATTTTTCAGTGTTGCGCGGTACAAAAAATATATTTTTTTATATTTCCAAAGAGTCTGGCTGGGTAAGGGAGTAAAAAGTCCCCCAGAAACCAAATCACCAGCTGTATGGAGAGTATTGTATAGGGTACTTGATGAAACATTTTAGCAGTAGTACCATATATTTGAGTTCTTAAATTGGTTCACCATAGGATCTATTGTAAAAAATGCACCTTTTCGTTTTTGTCACGCCATTCTCAATAGCTTTGAGACAAAAATACGAAAAAAATTCTGAAAGTACCTCTTACCAAGGTGTTTCTTGTGCTAAGAAAAATTGTGCCAGAAGTGCCACCACATTCCATGTAGAGAGTGTTTATTAGGGTGCCAATGAATATATGGGAAAAATCGACCCTAAAATTTCAAAAAGTTACCCTATACAAAATGTTCACCTCCTCGATAAAACACCCTATGCAAAATTTCAGCTCAATCGGTCTTAAGGAAGAGTGGCGCAAAGCGGTCAAAGTTTGAGTTTTTTGAAAACCGAAAAATAACCAAAATCGAGGTTTCCGAAAAAAAATTGATGCCAAATGTCTTAAAATTGCATTACTTGTCAAGATTTACTGTTATCCCGAAAAAACTTTTTTATCAAAAAAACTTTTTTTGTCGCTTGGTCGTTTTTACATTTGAAAAGTCGATTTTTGACAAAAAAGAAAAAAAAATTGAAAACCCCCATTTTCGGTGATCTTCCGTTTTTCAAAAAAAAACTCAAATTTTAACATCTGCGACACTAGTAAATGAAGACCGAATGAGCTGATATTTCGCATAGCTGATATTGATTTGCGCATATTATCGTGCAAATCAACATTTCGCGGCAAGATGAAAAATGCGAGATAGCTATTTTTATTGGCACCCAAAATCATACGTTTCGTCTCGTATTCCGAAAAAAATAGTCCCAGTCCCAGAGTGCCGATTTTTGACAACTTTTTTTTCTAGAGGACACTAGATCTCGACGTTTAATGCAATTTTAAGATATTTGGCATCGAACATTTTTTTCGAAAACTCCGATTTCTTTTCAATAAACTCAAACTTTGACCGCTCTGCGCCACTCTTCCTTAAGTCCAATTGGGCTGATATTTTGCATAGGGTGTTTTTTCGAGGTTGTGAACATATTTTATGGGGTAACTTTATAAATGTAGTGTATAGGTTAAAGTAACAAGTATGAATGAAGATAAAAAAAGACGCATAATTCTTTTGAGTTTAATATATCATACCATTATGTGTATTACAAACTATATTACAAATGACTCAAACGATGCTTCAATAATGTTTCCCTTGATTGGAAACAGATCTTTCCAACACGAAATAAACTATGGCATTATTTTAACTCCTATTGGATTAAAGCTCTGGCCTAGTTCCGTGTTCTATAATCCACTTTCTGCACTGTCTGATTGCATACCCTATAAATTAATGATTAAATGAATAATGCATCTCGAACGAGAGAACAGTTTCCTTTCGGCACTATACCAGTGCCAGCAGTAGCAGCACATTCCAAACGGGAACATAGTATGACCACACACCTGTTGAGTTCGTCTCGTATGACCCATTCCGTCGTTGGCCCGTAACCCAAGATAGCCCTGTCCACAGCTCAATCGTCGTAGACCGATAGAAAAACCACAATCGCATTCGAGCTGAAGGCAGGAGAGTACGTACGATCCCGCCACATAAATACCTGTCTGTGTTTGAATTTGGACTCCTGCCAGGAAATGACTTCAAGCGGAGAGAGAGAGAGTGTGTGTGCTTCCACAAGTGCGGATTCTCTAGTATCCATGAGAGCTCTTCCGAGTCCACCTCCTTCCACCTGTCACCCTATGGCAAACGCCTGTAGTGGGGGAGTTTGCGATTTGCTGACTCTGTCGTTTATTTGATATGACCACTTATCAAATGACTTCCCGGGTGGAAGTAGTCAAAATGTTAGCACAGTCACAAAGAAATAAAAGGGAATGTCGTACTGTTTAAACGGAATAGAATCAGGTGAATTTCCTGGATTGAAAATTTAATTTGAAATGATATGCGCAAATTTGTCAACCATCTCTGTTCACAGTTTTAATCTTCACAGCATGACTCACCATAAGTGGACTAATTGTTCGTTCTGGGTGACAGAATGAACCGGAGGTTTCTGCGCTTGACATTAGTTGGTTTTCCGTAGAATCACTCGAGATCGGATCGGTATTGAGGCGAGTTTTCCAGCTTCGTGCTGTGCTTATCCTGACCCTCCACATCGGTGTTTTCTTGGACATTGTTGCTCGGTGAAAGCAACGCGGACAATGGTCCCACTTAACACGGGAAGAGCAGGAAAATGTGTACATGGCAAAACGCCATGAACAACACAACACTGCGGAAAAGTGGCGAAGCTGCGGCAAAACGTGCAATATTTAGAAATATTGCACAGTCGAGAGCTCTTTCGCTCTCGTTCGCGCTCGCTTCGATTGCCGTGGGCGTTAAACCGGCGGAACAATGCCATTCAATGACAGACAGTGTTTGAGATCTCGAGTGCACTCAACTCAATGGGCAGGCCGTGAGGAAGGAGGCCTCGTGACCGGGGTGTCAGACCTTAACGGGAATGGTCTATTAAAGCGAGTGTTTGGCAAATAATGAAACCGACATTTATCGATTTTTTTATCCGTTCGAAGTGATTGTGGAATATACACTGCGTTTCATAACTAAAGAACCACTAAATTTTTCTGAGTTTCCAGAGATATGTAAGAAGTCGATTTAATTGAAGTATATAGTGTAGAATACAATAACTATTTTCATTTATAAGACTGGCCATTTCAACTTTATTATTGTATTCAGGCGCGAAACATTCAAAAAACTAAAACTCCAGTGTTTCTTAACTATAGAACCAGATGGAAAAACTCTCACTCCTTTACAAATTTAACGTCAATTTAACATGAATTACGATAAGTTTCTAATCCGTAGGTGATCTTTAGTTCTCAATCAGTTCAAATAACCCATTCAGGGTGGTTTCGGCCTAGCTGCGACATGTTGTAGTGTATATCTCGTTCTACGCAGAGGATACTGCTCGATTAGGCTCTTCAAATCACTCATACTGCTTGTGAGCTGCATCTACTATTCGTCCGATCTCTTCTCATAAGTTCCTGACAGAGTTATGATTTGATAAACAAGCTGACCAGTCCAGAATCTGAAGCCCCTATTCATTAAACCTTCTGGATTTTATGAATTGATGCCAAACCAAAATCAAATTGTTTTTAATGCAAAAACAGCAGTAAATGATTTTGAAGTACTTTGTTCCACTTCTGACTGTTCATTTGTGTTCTATCTAAACCAGGCCTTTTTGAGAAAATTCTCCCCAAACAATAAAGTTGAATTGGCCAGTCTTATAAATAAAGATAGTTATTGTATTCTACACTATATACTTCAATTCAACCGACTTCTTACATATCTCTGGAAACTCAGGAACAATGAGTGGCTCTATATTTGTGAAACGCAGTGTATTTGACGGTTAGCTTCACATCCGCCTTACTCGAGCGCAATCTTGGGGATATATTTGAAGAGCATAATGGAATGAATGGTAGCTGCATGAATATTCTCAACCTAGTGTTTACATTGTGACGAATCTCAGAAATGTGATTAACAACCTTTTGGGACACATTTATTTGGGAAAATTAATGAGTAAACATTTGGAGCTCATTCAATATATATTATTCAATATGTTGAATATTGTTGTTTACTTTGGCCAAACAAATGCATGGACCATATGTCCAAATGACCGAAATTAATTAGTTGATGTTTTTTCGTTCGTGTCGTTATAATGACTTAGCGAAGATATGAATAACTTCTAGCGTTTCTGACTTCGAATTACTCCGGATTTGAGATTCCGAATTCCAGATTTTCAAGCTACTTTGGTTTTTGTATTTTTACTAGTGATGAAACGGATAGTGTTTTGACCGGAATATTAAATTAATATGTGTCCACTTTAGCTTTGCGCAGTGGCGATATTGTAACTAATGAGTATATACCGAGGTGCGATTATTGCTAATTGAAAAACAATCCTATTTAACACGTTCGTCGCCCAAAGCGACGTTTTTGAGTTTCTTGCGGGGCCCAACTTGCGAATAAATTATTAAATGAAGATCAAACTTAGTTTGTAGACAACTTTTACAGTATCTAACAATATTTGTTATAATTTGAAGGCGATTTGACAACAGTAACACATGCCAAAGTCATATTACAGGTAAACTTCGATATAACGTACATTTCACTTTCAAAATTGTACGTTGTATCGAATTGTACGTTATATCGAAGCATAATAAAGTACTCACAAACGTAGTCTATAATACTTTATTGTGTTGCTGTTTTAGTACAGTTAATGAATAGCTTCAATCTGAAGACGAACCCAGCCTTTCTCATGATGTTTCCCTTCGTACTGTTGAGTAAAGCTTTATTCATTTAGAATCCGGAATCATAAAACCAGCTGTATTTCGGGATTGATTGAAGGTACAAAATTTGTTTTAACATCACAATACAGATAATTTATTGTTCTATCAGAAAAAAAAGGTTGAAAAAAATTTTCCTTTACATTTTGGAAATGTGTACGTTATATCGAGTGACGTTATATCGAGGGTACGTTCTAACGAGGGTACGTTATATCGAAGTTTCCCTGTATATGGGTTTTGCAAAAAACTGCAGTACAAAACATCCGTACTGTAAATTAATTGAAAGTATAGTATAAACATTAGAATAATCTGTTTATGATTTTATTATTTTTCTACATATCATCTAGTTACACTTAGGTACCTATTCTATAAATTCATTTCAAAAATCCTATTCAATTTGAATGAGGAAAGTATCACCCACATCTGAGTGACGGGGAAACTCGAACGAAAGTTTAATAGTGTACCACAAGTGTTTCTACAAGGAATTTAGAACAGTTTAATTCTGATAATGGTTTCATATTATT
The DNA here is from genome assembly GCF_029784135.1 of Toxorhynchites rutilus septentrionalis. NCBI lineage: Eukaryota > Metazoa > Arthropoda > Insecta > Diptera > Culicidae > Toxorhynchites > Toxorhynchites rutilus. The sequence continues at coordinate 301,237,498 of NC_073746.1, read as the reverse complement.
CTAAATAGATTTTTGTGAGTGTATTGAGATGATTCGAATACTGGCGGAGTAAGAGTAAGAGTTACATGCAATCAGCAATAAATTATTTTCATTAAGACTGAACTTAGATCTGCCTTCAGAGATGGCAGTCTGAGAGAGGGTACAAGTACTTCACTACAAATCGAAATTATTATTACGGCGACAAATTCACTAATTTGAAAACTCAACAACTGTTAGGCTTGGTGGAGAAGTGCGTTGGGCTTTTACATATTCGAGGCAATTCCACATGTTACTGCATCAAAAAAGTATTTGAATTAGGACGATACTGCACAAAGAACGCCGAACATACTTCGCATAAGAACATCTTTGAACTTTAACTACTTAAAAGAAAACCAAAATGATCTGATTGCAACCTTTCTAGTCCTGAGGTTCAGGTCAGACCATTTAGGTGTTCTCGAAACGTAAACAGACAGACAAAAATCATCTTACAAAAATATCTTGAGACGAATCTTCTGAGAATAACAGCTCATTGCGATGGAGCTAAATGAAACTTTGATGATATGAGTTGATGATAATTCAATTTCAATGATATTTTGACATGTCTGTGACTACTGATTTTTGATCACGTGTGAATGGTGTTTATATGCTATTGTGTTATAATTTATCTTTTGGCCATAAGAATTTTTTTTTAATATCCAGTATCCGTCCGGATAGCTAACGGATATCCGTTTCATCTCTAATTTTCATGCATTACGTTTTACGAGTTTGGCAACATGAAGCCGAGCATTGTATTGCTGTCGAATCACTTTTTCGAACCTCTGCCATTTTTTTCGCGCAGTGTTCGGCTTAACCACATCAATTGAGTTGCATGCCATTCCCCAGTGATGATATCGTTCATTCGTCGGGAATGCTCCATAATAAATTACACCGAACTGGTCTCGCATAACCAATACCGGGCAATCCACATGCCTTCTTCTCTTTGATTAACTGTAATGTATTCATTTTTATCACCCAGCACGATGCGATGAAGGAGTCAATTCCTTTTTTTATCATTTATCCGCTAACGAAAATGAGACGCTATACGTCCCATGGCTTTTAATTATGAAGAACTCAAGTTACTTGCTTCCAAATCATTCTCAACATATGTAATGGCTTGTGAATGGCTTGACGGAACTCCTTATGCTGAACCAAGATCTTCTTACAGTTGTCGGCCTGTTTGCTAATTTTTTCCGAATGAAGATCCTGTGAACATAAAGCTGGTCATTTTTCCCGGTATTGATATCGCATCCGCGTTCTCGCCTATACATATTGGAACATTTTCATCGTGTTCGATTTAGATTCAATTCAGTGAAAATAAAAACAAAGGATGGATTTGAAGTCGCAGTGTGCCGGTTCCATTTTATATATTAACACGATTAGTCACGACCGAGCGGGCTTCCGACAGTGCCTTGTGAACTGATAGTCCTCATGGGGCTCAATATGTGGACATCAATTTCTGATTCGGGATGACAGTGGTACAGTGTCGACGTCTGGTCGTGACTTTCAATTAGGGGTCATAATTTGGGTGCCAAACTCGTTAGTGTAATCTATATCAGATTAGAAGACACGAAGCCAGTGTTCAGGTGTTAGATTTGAATGGGGATTTTCACATCATGTTGTTTGATTACTTGAAGCACGTATTTCTGACTTTAGTTTAACCAATTGTCTCGGTTACCTTCTCAGGTTTCCTAAGGTAAATTATCCGCAGTCGCGATTGGATTTCGATAAAAATATGTGCGATAAATAATAGCATATATAGATGGACCAATAAATTTTACAGGTTTTCTTTTTCAGGATCCCTAAAGATAATCTACGCGGCAGTGACACATGAGATTTTCGGATTTTAGTTTTAGTTTAGATTACATAATCACATCACTTATATCAGTGAATCCTGATTCATACCTCCTCCCATTCACAACTGTCCATTCCTTGATACTTCTGGCCTTCGGGCGGCGATTATCATGCTAACATTCCTTCCCTTCCCCTGGTGACTGAAAGGACGTGACCGACGTCGTGATTGACCATTTAAAGTTCGAATCATCGAAACTTGCACAATAAGAATGATTTGCTAATCCCAAGCGTCATTCAGTGTGTTATTCGTGCAATTTTGCTGGTTCAGATCAATCACGGAGAGCAACTACGAATTGTACGGTCTATCCAAGCTCAAGCTCAAGCTCAAGCTCATGTGGAACAATTGAAAAGTTTTTTTGTGATTTCATCGGTGAATATCATACAAAATCGCCCGAGCATATTAACACAGGATATTTCTCTCTTTTCATTTATTATTATCAAGACTTTAAACTATAATTCATACTTTAAGTTTTAAATACTTACTACTTTTTAAATAGTTTTGAATACTTACCACTTTTTAAATTTTAAATACCGTCGATGGGGGTGAGAATGGGTCAAAAAATGTAGTTTTCGAACTTTTTGTTGAATAGCTATCGTAAATTAGAGTAAAACGCAATTCTGATTACGTTGATATATTCTCTAATGATGAACCTTCGAGCGTTCAGAGAATTGTTGGATAGTATGAATTTTTCGCTGAGCTGCGATCAAATGAAAGTTGACCCAATCTCCTTAGAGGGGGTGACAATGGGTCAAATGAATTATGTTTAGAAATCAATTTCACGATAATTTGACAACATGTAAGTGACATGTAAAAAAAGTTTCAATCCACCTAGAAGTGCGATGGGAATGTGTATATATGTCTTCTGTCGGGGGTATTTTTTCCCACTGAGCTGTGCTTCCCTAACATTCTAACTTCAAGATTAATGTGTCTGGGGGAATCCGCTTTGCAAATACATGCAAGCCGGGAGTATTTTTTGGTGTTGAGTACTTTTGTACTCGATTGTCGTTGTGCAGACTGGAATATGTTTCCCTAAAACGTACTTTAAACTGAGAGGCCTGGGAAAATCGTCATTTCAGATACTAGAGGTGAATGAACTTTTGCGGTTCGCGAACTACGTAAACATGAGATGTGTAATAATTTCAGAGGGGAATGTAAAATACAATGATTCTTCCGTTCACATATTTTAGTAGTCCTAGGCATCATATCAAACGAGAATTTATTTGTAACGAAGAACATAATCTATTACAAAAATTTCGATGCATTCTAAAAAAATATTCGAAGTGGTAAACAAGTGGAATATAATTGCGTAGTTCTACGTCGAAAATATGCGGTCATGTCCTAGATACAACCCTTACATTATTTTCTGGTGAACTTGGAACATGTGAGACGCTCTTTAGTAGCGACTTCACAGTAATTTGAAAAATGCCCCAAGTTGCTTATTTTGATTGTCCATATGCTTTCGATTATCGGCTTCAGCAATCCTAGAAAATGTGGCTTCTCCAGAGTTGTCGCTAAGGAAACGTTTTTCTCCCTATACGTGCGAAGAATTTGCCCCCAATTCCACTTCATAGATCTGAAAGAAACCACGTCTAGGGGCGGTGTAATAAGATAGAAATTGGAGAATTGTTACTAATTGTGAGTGTATTGGTGTATTTTTGCATGTACATTGCAACTTATTTGTATATCTTCAATTTTATGCTTTTCACCATTTTCTTCATGTGAGACATTCACTGGACATTTAATTCAAATCAATCGAACCTACAGCTACTGCCTCTGAAACGGTTTCTACCAGTAAAAACTTTAGGAGAGGTGGGAAGAATACGGACATGCTAAGAAGAATGAACTACGTGTCTTTGAAAATGTTTCTCTGAAAATAAATGTGGATTCTTGCACTTCAATATACCGTTATCGAACCAATCGGCCACATAATTTTGTGTATGTGTTTTGAATATTTTTTACTCGAAATAAAACATACCGAAAAGTAGAAGATTTTTCTCGATGCGGGTAAAGCGGACATATATTAGGGTATAAGCAGTGTTGAAAAAAATCATCTTCGCTAAGCTCAAATGCATAGATTTTCGGGCTAGCTTGCATCGAAAGCCAATATATTCTAAACGAAAATAAAAATGACAGATCCAGACAACCAATGAATATGAGCAAATGAACTTTTGTTCTTCAATATGTTTTGAAGTTTATTTTTTCACCCATTGTCATTTTCGTCTTGATTATTTAAGACGTCAGAATTGAATTTCATTTTAGCCAAATGAATATCAGCTGTTGTTTACTTTCAATCTGAGGCTGCAGTGTGCGGTTGGTTTTTATTTAGTTCGGACTTTTATTGTACTGCTGCTCAACCCACGCAGGCACAAGGAGGATTATGATATGTAATCCATTTGACCATCGAGTCTAGAAGCAATTGTTTATCAATTGCAAATCACTTGACGGTAGCTACAACCACTCGTTGTATCCGTTCTGCTTATTTATTTATTTATTAAAAGATACATTCATCTGACATAAGTCTTAATGAACTAGAGGGTTTAATATTATATGAGCCTAGAACCAGTAATACGTCGCTGGAAACAAGCTGCAGGTTCTCCAAACTCGAAAAGCTCCTCAACTGAAGAAAATGTGTGGATCATGCTCGTAACAGGCTCGTGTTGTCCATATGAAGTGCGGTGTGGGTCATGCCGCAACAGGTACGTTGACCGGAGAGATCTGCTTGGTGCACGCAGATTCAAGCGCGAGAGTAGGTAAAAGGAGTTGATTTCATTGGCCAAAATCTTTGCGACATAAGTTGCTTGTTGAATTTTCCGTCGGCGTTCTAATGTATCCATACTCAGCAAACGACATCTTTCAGCATACCGAGGCAAATTTGGAGGATCTCTCCAAGGAAGTTGCCTTAGGGCTCGACGAATGAAAGTTCTCTGGATACGTTCAATTCTGATGCTACATGACAGTTGGTACGGAATCCAAACCACAGACGCAGTCTCGACAATTGGTCGCACAAGTGAACAGTATAGTGCCTTTAGGCAGTACGGGTCGGAAAAATCCCTCGAAATCCTGGATATAAATCCTAGCTGTCGATTCGCCTTAGTGACTACCATTGATCGATGCAAATCAAACGAAAGCTTTGGGTGCAACGTTATCCCCAAGTCACTTACTTGTTCAACTCTCTCCAGTACAACATCATCAATCGAGTAGTCGAATGTGATCGGTGTCCATGTTCGATGAAAAGTCATTACTACACATTTAGATATACTGACAGAAAGTTTGTTCAAGCGGCACCAGTTAACAAAGAGATTCAACATTTCTTGAAGCCGAAGGCAATCTTCGATGTTCTTGACGACGATGTAAATTTTTAGGTCATCGGCATATATGAGCACACAACCACTTAGAAGGATAAGCGTCACGTCGTTGAAAAATATTATGAACAGCAATGGTCCTAAATTGCTGCCCTGAGGAACGCCCGATGTTGCGATGAATGGCGCAGAGGTACAAGATCCCAGCTTAACGCGGAGAGTTCGATTGAGCAGGTATGATTCGAGCCAATTCACTAGACTATCAGAGACTCCCAATCGAGACATTTTCCGCAGAAGGATACCATGATCGATGCGATCGAAGGCTGCTTTCAGGTCTGTGTAAACGGTATCCACTTGAACTTTGTTTTCCGAATGTGCAATACAAGTTGACGTAAATTCCAACAGATTCGATGACACAGAGCGCCCTGGCATAAAACCGTGTTGCGACGGAGAAATGTAGCTTTTAACATGAAAGAAGATAGCTTCTTTCACAATTATCTCAAATATTTTTGAAGCAACAGAAAGACTTGTTATACCCCGATAGTTTGTTACGTCTCGTTTGTCGCCCTTTTTATGAACAGGAAACATAAAGGAATGCTTCCAAATCTCGGGAAAAATTCCTTGATCCAACGATGCAGTAAAGATCCAGGCTAAGGGCTCAGCTAAAGCATCAACACAGCGGCAAAAAATTATTGCAGGTACACCGTCGGGACCCGGAGAGACCGATTTCTTTAATTTCTTAACGGCCTTAGTGACATCCGTAGAGCTAATCCCAAATAAGCGCAGATTAATGAGATTCTCTGGAACATTGATAGCTGCTTTTACAATTTCATCCGTATTCGCAGTCGCATTCGAAAAAACGGAACTGAAGTGATGAGAAAAAAGGTTGCATGATTCGAGCACAGATGTTGACTCCAAATTGCCCAGAAACACGGACTTTGGAATAGTCGATGATTTACGTTTGGAGTTCACAAAGTTCCAGAAACTTTTGGGATTTCGACGCAAATTGGTCTGAACACGCAAGACATACGACTTGTAGAGGGCTGAATTGAGCTTTCTATAGGAGTTGCAAGCACGATGAAAGTTGCGTTTAGTTTCAGTGGTTCGATATTGGCGGAGTTTACGCTGACAGGAATTTTTGTCGCGTCTCAAAAGTCGCAGTGGAGGAGAGCTCCAAACAGGAGAGGCAGCAGGTTTTCGTCTCGGAGTATTGTCATTAAGCCAATTGCAAATAATATGGCAAAATGTTGCAGCCATATCATTAACGTCATTTGTTGCCAGCCTACTGTTCCAGTCACAACTCTGCAGATAATCGTTGAGCATGGCAAAATCGATTTTGGAGTAGTCTAGCGGCTGTTGAATAGGGTCATATGATTCACAGTTAGCACGGTCCTCACAATCGGTTAGAGTTGGTAAGGAGAATAATAGCGGAGGATGATACAGATCAATAGGTAACAATGGGCATATCGCATCGTTCACAACAATATTGCAATTAGCATCACATACAACCAAATCCAGGATCCGACCCCGATAGTTGCGAACTGAGTTGTATTGCCGAAAGTGCAGGAAATTCAAACCATCAACTAGAGCAGCGCTGGCAGCAGACATCGTGGAAGCTTCCTGACTTAAGGCTTCGTCGTCAAGCAAATCCCATGTGATGTTAGGCTGATTATAGTCGCCACAAGCAAGAAGAAGATTACCATCAGGCATTATGTCACGTAGCTCATGCAGCGTAGATAGATGCGCATCAATAACACCTACATTCTGACTTCGATCGGGAGGTATATAAACGGCGCAAAGCATTAACCGCTTTTCACGAATACAGGCAGACACACAAACTTGTTCGAGATTATTGCCATGCATTGTGCGTACCTCAACAGATTTATGATGACTTGACACTGCAATAAGCACTCCTCCTAATGTAGTTTTGCGACTATTACGTGGACTACGGTCGCAACGAAAAACGTTAAAGTCGGTTCCAAAAAGTTGTAGCGAGTTGACACTGTCGTCAAGACCGGTTTCGATCAGGATAATGACCTCATAATTACAATCACAAATCGCTACGATGAGGTCATCGATTTTTGTTTTCAGACCGCGTACATTCTGGAAGTACATCCAGACATCATTTATGCTGGTGGTCACACGTCTGTTGACACGAGATGGTTCGAAGCGTTGCTCATGTTGACTGGAAGAGTTTGGAAATCTGAAGGGGGGAACATCGTCAGGCAGGATAGGTTGAAAATTACATCCATACTTGCCTAGACAAGCAAGTCGGAAGACCTCTTCTCTCACATCAGACACAGGGCCGGGGCGACTACGGCTGCATACATGGCTAATGGGCTCGACTGTGCTAAGTGGATAGGAGGCTTCCAAAATGCTTATTTGAGTGCGCCCCGGTGTCCATTCATCGGCTATGTTGTGGCTGAGATGGTTGCTGCTGGCTTGAATGTTTGGTTCACAGCAGATGGCCGCCGAAATTTTTGAGCCGAGTGGTCTTCGAATTCACGAAAAAGAACTCCTTCCGGCCACGATGACGGATCCAAGGCATTCGTCTTCAAAGCCGGATCAAGACCAACTTTGAAAGAGACGAAGCGCAAGTTGTTGGTGTCTGTTCCTTTGGCAACTAATTTCACGATTTCAGGTTCCGTTTCGATTTTCAGGTTTGCTTTAACCATTGCAGAGATTTGATCACTTGTCACATCTGGACGGATGCGTGATAAGTAGAGCCAGAATTTGGTCTCCGGTTGTACACAGATTGGTACCGAAACAACATTCTGACACAGCAGTTTCGAACCAGTCTGACACTCATATGTTTCAGGTATCGGAGAATCGGATCCCCGGAATCTCTTCGAAGGACGAGTTGGTTCACTTCTTGGTCAAGGGTTAACAACAGGGGACGGGATTGATGGATCAGGCATCGATGATAATTGCTTGATTTCCGTCTGCAGGTTGCTGATAGCTTCCGTCAGGGAAACCAAAGGTGATTTCTCATCGGCCAAGTTGGTGATCGAACGGAGATGCGAGTTCTCGAAAAGCTCTGCGCATTGATCACACATCCAAAACAGGTTCTTCCGATGTGAAGTGAAGTAACCCGTCAGGGCACGTGACACTCCAGAGCACTGCATGTGAAATAATTTGCCACAGTATCCACGGCAAACCACCACGGTATCAATGCCAGTTATTCCCGACAAGCATTTGGCACATGTTTTATCCATGCTGGCAGTTGAGCAGTTGCAACGCCTTAAAATATATTTCGGGCGGTTCCCAGCCGGTCGATAATGAAACAAAAGCACGAAGTTGATCGCTCCGGCAACGGCACGAAGGTGATGAATGAACCACAACAGCGCGATACAATTGAAGTGATACAAAACAATCTTAACAGTCAATTTGCACTCCAAATAACAACTTCATCAGGGATATTTTTAAACAGGATAGTCCAGACAATTAAAATTAGTAACTTGGTCAATTAAATTAAATTTTTAACTACACAAAACACGTTAAAAAGCAAACAAAAACAACAGTTAGCTTACACAAGCTGCTGTTTACACTTGTACACTATTGTTAACTAGCTGTCTAATTGTTGTTAAATGTAAATACCTCGACAAAAAATCGATGTAAGCCGATTAACCCGACATCAGACCCCGATTAACCCGACATTATGCCGAACGTGATGAATATCAATTTGTTGCTCTTGATATTCAAAGTATAAAAAATAGCGAAGTTATGAACTCCACTTAATGCCGCATTCATTAATTACAAGCAAATTTGTTCATGCATCAGCGGTATGAACAAAATGAACTCGTTTGTTATCGTCATCAATATAATGAGGGCAGGGTGTTTCAAGCTGAAAAAAATCATTTACACCGAAACAAAATTATATTCGTTACCCGTGGATATTCATTGATATTCTAAGACACTGGGTATAAGGTTTGTGTTATACGAAGCGTAGAATTTAATCGCTCGTGAAAGGAATAATTTTATTCAAGCAAGGTCTGATCTCATCACGAATGTCTGTTAAAACATTAAAAAATCGAATCAATCCACCTAGAAATTATATTGAGCTTTTCAGCAATAGAAACGGACAGACCCTCAACTATTTTGCTTTTGGCTCCAGTCAGCTTCTAGACGATCCACCTTCGGCGGTTATATATCCGTTTTTAGACGCAGGGCATTCCATAGGAATAGAATAAACAGACTTTTCACAGTCCATCTCACTCTCACTGGCAACTGTCCGTTTTGCCCCACCAGTATAATTATTTCAATAATTTAAATTTTCCACTCACAGATGAATTTATTTCCTGTACAACTGTACCACTACATTACAAATATTGCTTTGTCTAATGGCTTACGTGCGGCTCCTTGGTTCTGTGATTATGCATCTAAAGTTTTTATGTAAAATTTGTTTACTTTAAATAAACTTAATACGTGGTGGAATTAATCAAATCTTAAATGATTTGAAAAAGTTTCCATTACCTGAGGTGTGGATAATATGTGTATTGTCGTGTATTGTCTTTTATAAAACAAATAGAACCATTTCAGAGAAAAATATAAAATCAAATGATAGTGTGCAATCTTAGAAATGCAGTTTTTTCCGTGTCAAACTTCTATTATTTTTTTTCCTCTCCTTTTTATTCTTCTTTATCTTCTTCTTTTTCTTCTTCTCCTTCCTCTTATCTTTATAGAGGTTCCTCTTTTGAATCATAATAGTTGGTTAAAAATGAAAATATGCTAACGATGTAAAATAGTTGTTTACAGAAACAATGTTTCAATGTTTATTTTTTTCTCATTTCTTTTCTATAAAGCTATTTATTATGATAATTTACAAAAAGTTTGTAGCCAGTTTTGGGTTGCATCGATTTTTGAAGAAAAAAATCATCTTTCCCACAAGACAGCCAAGATTAATTGTGAAAAAATGAGGTTTACTAAGATGCCTAATTTTGAAATTCGATGACAAAGATAAAATAAAGAGAATAAATTAATCGAATTCAAATGTTTGTGTCAAAGCGGTATGCTTTATCCTTATGCAATGTTTGATGTATGGGTTCTGTATGTTTCCGCAGAATGATATCCTTTTTCCAGAAAACAAAAAAAAAACGAATTACTATGGTGAACAATTCAATAGTTTTCCATTCATTTTATTTCGATGCAATGAATTTCCATAATCAAATTTCTGCGAAGTGAAGCATACGAAGCACCGCTCAATCAGAGTCGGGATTGCATTGTCCACGTGGTCAGCAATAAAAAAAATTGTTGTCCACCAGCGATTTTCAACACAATTCGTTGGATCAGTATAAAGCTACAACATACAACAATACAACACTCGAGTCGAGTTCGATAGTTTTATACTCGCATCCACTTCCCAGAAAATAAAGTTCTATCCTTCCAATGAAATTCCAAGCGTAGAATGTAAGCGAAACATTTTCATTATTTTTCCCATCCGCTGTCAATCATCAACTCATGGTTTTTCTGGTTCAATTTCATGCAAATTCACTACATGCTCCGATTCGAAATGTTTCCTGCTCGAGGAATCATAGCATAGCATCACGAACTCTTTGATCTAGTGCTTTCAACGGGAATCAGTTTTGTTCTGACAAGATCAGCATCTTGAGCATCGTAACTTTTTAACCAGAACACAACAGAAACTTTGTCTGTCTGTCGGTGGCTTCACTGCCCTTAAACCATTATCCAACAAAGCAACTTGCCAACCGCAGAGCCAACACTCTGGAAAAATTCCATTCCCAGCTGTAGTAGAGAACTCAGAATGTGTAAATCTATCTTTTTCGTCTCCCCGGCAAAAATAAGCAGAAGTTGTGTGATCCCCCGCAATCGTCACAAAATGTGGGCAGAATTTGTTCAAGTGTATCGTAACAACTTGATATTGAACCATCGTCGGTGGATCCCAATGGGGGCAAGAGGTAGGGAGCTTGAATGACTGTTGACATTCAGTTCAGCAGTTCTACATGTCTCGGGAAATTGAACCCTTTCGGAATGTCGGTGCTCTATTGAGCAGTGTCTGACGCTAGAGTAAGTCCAGCGAAGAACTTTACGTTCAAGCGCTTTGGAGATGTAGCAGAATATGTATGTGGATTCCAAGCACTTGCCCCTGATATCACACAGTCGTATATCTCCCAGCTGGGAAAGCTGCTATTGTCTAACCAAAGGTCCCAAGAATTTTTATCCGAAGGGGAACCTTTTTTTGCTTCGATAATGTGGAACGAAGTGCTCTCAGCACTAATTTAGTAAAAACTTTCTCCGTAGACACCGAAAAGGGTGAAAAGCGCTCACTTCCCTGCACCACTGCTATGATATTAAAAATGCGTGATTAGCGAATTTGATATCGCACAAGAAGTCGTCGGTTGGAAGTTTTCTCACTCGCAGAAGAGAAACTTTATCCATTAATTTCCCAGTGGTGCCTTCCGCTATCAAGCAAGGGGGGTTGTGGTTCATACACTGTTTTTCGGTCATAGAATTGTTGGACGAAATCCTCACGAAGGAACCATATTTCCCACATGCATACGCGCGAACGACGAAATCGAATCCCTCGTAATTTTTTCTGTCGACCAGAAGGAGCAGCCAAAGTTCATGATTTTAAAATTATTGCAGTTATAAAGAGGCCCTAAGCCGGGGGGATGTCAGACCACAGAAGTGAAACTCGCTGGAACTGAATACAGAAAACTTGTTCCTCCGTGACTCAATGAACAAAATTTCCTGTGATCTAGAGCATTTGAACATGAAGCAAATGGTTTCATTTATCGAGCTTTATAAACTGAAAATTGGTGTACTATTTACGAGTAATAAATAATTTTGTATAGAAACTTGATGGGACGAAAATTGTCTTCTGGCATTTATGTTCCTATATGTGTATGACATAAGCTCCATCTCTAGTATTTCTGTTCAATCAAATCTAAAAACTACTACGTTATCAGTAATCGATGGGAGTGATGCAAAACTCAAAAACCGATTTGACAGCCATACCGGAAAACCGGGATATTTCCAACAAAATTTCAACGCATGATGGTTAAATGTTTAAGAAATATCATTGATAGATGGGACGAATTACATATATCAAAACGGGTTACATAGAGCATCACACATTGTGATGTTAACACCATTTTAGTCGAGGAGGGGTCTTCTTGAGATTCTAAATTTGTTAAATATCAACGGTCTGTTGTGGCGGACATGATAGATTTCACACTAAACTAAAATTGTATGGACTTTTCATATATATTTTTTATGAATAAAAAAAATTGTTTGATAAAAATGATTTTTTGTTTGAGGGCCTTCGTAGCCACATTGGTTGCGATCGATCGTGAGTTCAAAACTCAGGCCCCTCAATTGATCATCTTTGTGTTGTTATAGAATAACTAAATCCACGCAACAATCATCAGCGATGGAGATCGATCACCGGGCGAAATAAGATCGATTCATTCATACAACTGCTCTGCTCTGCAAGAAACATCGCTCTGTTTTGCTATTAATAACCCAACAATGATCAATATCAACTGTCTCCGCTGTCCGGTCTGCTGAACAGAAACAATAGTCTTACGCCTAAACGGCTACTAACTACTGTGTAATTTGCAATTTATAGAAACCATAAAAACATGTAACATGCACTTAATCGTGCATGTTACATCGTGCGCCTCTGTTACAGTTTAAATGCTAATGAGCCTAAATGAATAAACAAATGGAATAAAAAAATAGAATTTTACTTTTTGACATATGTTTTCCGGTGTATATTTTTTTAAATTGTTTGATATTTTTAAGTAAACTTCAAACAGTTTCCTACATTTTTATTCTTTCTATAATTTTTGAGTCAGAAATTCTTGTAATTTCGAGATTTATTTTTACAAAAAAAAATCTAACAAAAAAAACATTATAAATTGAAGCGTAGGGTTTTTTAAAATAAAATTAATTAAAAATATAGATTTTATAAATTTTAATAAAATATTTTCTTTGAATAAAAAAGTTTTAAAAATTAGTATTAATTTCCTCCAAACTATTTTTTTTAATTTTTGAAAAAAATATTTGAAAAACCCATACCAACAAGTCATCCATACATCGGAAAAAGGACACTGTTACATGGGAGAATTTTTTCTAACTACAACATTTTCATGTTTTCTTTGAAAAAACACTACTTATGTTTTACTCGTAACATTTTTGTGTGTAAATACTCGCAGTTGATATGCTCTGCAAACTTTTTTCTATTCATAAATATGTCAATAACATGTCAATCGCGAGAATTCACTCACAAAAATGTTACGAGTAAAACAGTATTTCAGGAGACTCCATGCAAAAATGACATATATTTCAGAAGTTATAAGTGATAGAAACATAGGCAGAAGTGCTTATTGTGATATTCTCATACTTTTTCCGAATTTATTATATCGCTATCTTGACTTTGAACAAAATTAGGATTAGTTGCAATGTTTTCTAAGAAAACATGAAAAAGTTATTGTTAAAAAACTTTTTTCTTGTATAAGTTTCGATGTATAAATGACTTTTTGGTTATTATGGGCATTTATATAATTTTCATATTCCATATATTTTTTCTTGAATCTTAAAAAATACGTTTTTAAGAAAAATGAATTAAAATGTTTTGAATTTTTTTTTTTCAGCGTAGTTTTTCAAAAAATTGTTTGATATTGTTTGATGAAAATTTATACAATTTCCTACCTTTTTCTGACTTAAAACTTGTAAGTCTTCTATTTTTTGAGTCAGAAATTCTAGTTGGATTTGAATAGAAAATAACTATGAACCTTTTCAAAGAGTCATCGACATTTTTGGGTGCTTTTTAGTATGCAAAGTTACTTAAATGGTCATGGCTGCACATTCTAAGTCGTATGTAAAGAAGGACCAAATTACAATCGTATATAATGTCGATGAAAGTATGCATCGCATATATTTAAAATCGTATGAAATGAGAAAAAACTGATTTTATTCATTACGACAGAATAAGGATCGGTTCTATGATATACACTATCGAAAAATCGAATTGATTGACAGCATATATGTATATCAGGCAGAACAAGCGAAAATTAAATCGTATATGCAGCGCATATTAAGTGGCGTATGGTGGCATATATATGCAAATGAGAAAACCATTTACCTAGAAGGCTTGTGAAATAATTTGGATGAACATACAATTTATATTTGCGTTGAATACGACTCTTGTCATGCTTTAATGGATTTATTATAGATATAAAAAAAACGAATGGCAGAAAATATTAACGTAAAATGTTTAGCCTCATAAATCGCCATTTGCTAACATTGAGAACATTAATGTTTGTAGAAATAGAAATTATTTAATAACTTTTAATAGGAGGGGGATATGAACGTTTAAAATGAGTGGTGGTGATTGCTTAAAAAAATTGCTCCTACCTCCTGAGCAATTCCACGCCAAATCGATCGGCCGCTGACCCGACCCTCTCCAATTTTTTGAAAATTGGTTCTCATGATGGAAACTACCCAAAATCACAATTTTCATTACAAAATTACCAATTTAAATAACGACTGATTTTTTGAGAAAGGTGTATTTAAAATCATTGATCAAAATCATTCAAAAAATTTCAACCCAAAATCCAGATGTCTGATAAAAATATGATGCTCGACAAAGTTATTGGAAAATCAATTAGCTCTTTAGGTAAAATAACATTTTGAATACACTGTTAAAAATCCGACTCAAAATATTAATATTAAAATTTTTATATCTCAAAACATCCCTTCTCCGATTTTGTTTTTGTATATTTTTTATGTATATTTTCATTAGAAACCCCTTCTAATTTAACAAAGTTTGACGTATGTGCTCTGTCGGACTCCTCCAAAATGGAGATATAGATTTTTGAGAAAAATATGAAATTTCAATACTTTTTGAAATCGTAACCATTTAATAAAAGTAATATGAATGATAGAACCTACATGTGATTCAACATGAAAAACTTTATATGATCTTTTGTCCTACACTCTGTCCAACTTTTATAAGACTACCCAGATTCTATTTCGTTGCAACACAAACAGTTATAATTTCAAAAAGATACATTCATACATTGTTGAATGCTTAGAATAAAGTATTTTTAACGTCAATTTCGTCCAAAAGAGTTGTTTGTTTATTTATTGTGCTTAAATATGATAATTTCAGCAGTTTCTATAAGACCACTTAAAAATTCATAAGGATTATCAATGAAAAATTCAAAACAGTTGCCTGATTTACATGTCAATAATTGGAAACCTTGCCATTTTGGCTAATAACCTGGAAAATTCGTGTTGGAATACTATTTGCCAAATTCTTTTTTAAGCCCTCTTTATGTGAGGATTTTGTACCAAAACTTGACAAATGGTCACCCGAGCAATATTTAAATTTGAATATTGCTTTATTTGCATAAGCGATTTTGAGGTATTCGTAGCTGTTCTAACTATTTCCCGCTAATCCCGGTCAGAGAGCTTCAATTTACGTGGAGCTCTCTCTTTCTTACCGTATCCTTGAGGATTCGCCTAATAATTGAGAACTACTACTAAAAATACAAAAACACTCATTCACGCTCAGCACTTGCACTCGCACATCATGCAGTGTATGGTAGTCACCAATACCTACACACTAGAATATAAATAGAAGCATTGTTTGTTTACAATGACACAAAGCAGCAAGATCATAACCTGGTCTTATAGAAGTTGGACAGAGTGTAGGACTAACAGTTTTCGAGATATAACCAATTTCTTATAATGAAAATAATGTTAGTAAAATGTCGGAATCTCAGTTGTAGTGTGCAACACCAGTATGCATTTTCCGATATTTCACAAACATTTCATTGTTCTTAAAAATATATTTAAAAAATATATTTAAAATAGTTTAAATTCCGAACGAAAATTATATGAATAGTCCATACAACTACACTGTTACAGGGATTTTTTTAATAAGCAAACGGTTATTTTATCTATTTACCCTCAATCAACAGTATGAAGGGAAACATCAAGAGAATGGTTGGCTTCACCTTCTAGTTGGATTTTGTCATCATTATTATCTAACACTACCCAAACTGCATGACAATATAGTAATATGAGCTATATTTGTGAGTTCTTTATTATGCTTCGATATAACGTACAGTTCGCTACAACGTACAATTTTGGAAGTGAAATGTACGTTATATCGTCCCTGTATACGTCAAACTTTGTTAAATTAGAAGGGCTTTCCAATAAAAATATTAAACAAAATATCGAAGTGGAGATGTTTTGAGATATAAAAGTTTTTAATATTAAATGCCATTTTTGAGTAAGCTTTTTTGACAGTGTATTCTAAACTTTTTCCAACAACTTTGTCAAACATCATATTTTAATTAGACATATGGATTTCGAGTTGCGGTTTTTTTTTGAAAGAAAGATCAATAGTTTTGAATACGCCCTATTCAAAAATCAGTCGTAATTTAAATGGGTGATATTATAATGAAAATTGTGATTTTGGTTAGTATTTATCATAAGCACCAAGTTTCGAAAAAAAAATGAAGAGAGTCGGGTTAAAATTTGCTGTTTTATGGCCGATTTGACTTCATCACAGTTCATATCATACTCTGCGTTTCAGAACTATAAAACCATCCATTTTTTCTGAGTTTCCAGAGATATGTAAGAAGTCAGTTGAATTGAAGTATATAGTGTAGAATACAATAACTATCTTCATTTACAAGACTGGCCATTTCAACTTTAGTGTTGTTTATTATTTAATTTTAGATTTTTGAATGGTTCGCGCCTGAGAACCATTCAAAAATCTAAAATTCCAATATTTCATAACTATAGGAGCAGAGAGGAAAACTCTCGCTCCTTCACAGAATTAACGCCAATTTAACATGAATTACTAATTCGTAGGTGATCTTTAGTTTTCAATCAGTTCGAATAACCCATTCGGTGTGGTTACGACCAATCTGCGCCATGTTGTAGTGTGTATCTAGTTCTGAAATTGCTCGTTTAAGCTCTTCAAACCACTCATACTGCTCGTAAGCTGCATCTACTATCCGTCCGATCACTCCTCATAGGTTCCTGACATGGTTTTGATTTGGTAAACATGCTGACCAGTCCAGAATCTTAAGCCCCTATTCATTAAACCATGCCATGACCTTCCGGATTTTATGAATTGATGCAAAATACCCAATAATCACATTGTTTTTGATGCAAAAACAACATTAAATGATTCTGAAGTACTTCGTTGCACTTCTAACTGTTCATTCGTGCTAATGGTAAGCTATCTAAACAAGGCCTTTTTGGGACAATTCTCCTCAAACCATAAAAATCCCATTTTCAAAGCTGCGAGTCCAAAAACTAATGTGGAAACTGATCCCATGGATTTCTCTATTTCAAGAGAACTTTTCTGATAAAAGAAATTCAACTTGAATAAAATGTCTTCATACTGGAAGTATTTACGGAACGTGTCATGTAATTTTTTCAACTCGTAACTTTGCACACGGCAGTTTGATGGTTTAGGGAGAGTTATCTCAAAGAGGCCTGGTTTAGATAGCTTACCATCAACACGAATGAACAGTCATAAGTGCAACGAAGTACTTCCCCGCAAATTGTAGGAATTACGTTTTGTGTTGTACGTTGAAAGTGTTATGCGTACCCCTGAAGTGAAAAATTTGCGGTGATTTTCGTTTTTACAAGTTTTTAAAATAACCCTGAATCTCCTTGATGTATGGTTTCTACATAATTTGAAAGTAAAACATTTAATGGAAAACATTCGAGTTCGAGAGCAAGCCATTTTTGAAGAAAATCGTGACTGATGGTGAAAATTAGGCATAACATATAAAGTAATGTTCAGCCTTTGGTGAGCAAAACTAATGAAGATTGAAGATTTTGCTTGAGTTTCCACAAGGAATTGTTTATATCGATATTGCAGCTAAATTAAGAAAGGTAGAAGTTGGATGTCACAGAACAAATTATAGAGCGGTTAGATAGCTTCAATTCGATTGATAGAAATAATCAAGTTAAATATTAATAAACACATAATAACACATTAAAAATTACTAACTTTTAACAAAACAAAAGTTCTATAACTCTGTCATTGTTGAAATTCATATGCGTAGAAAGTTTTCCTTCTTCAAATATGGTCGTCTATCACTTCAAGAGATCAAGAGATTCTGAATGAATTTATTTTTTTTCATGTGAGAAAGGTGAGAAATGTCTATCTATAAAATTAACCGTATTATTTTTTTGTTACTCAAAAACAACTTTTTTGACAAAATGGCGGCCGTTTGAAAAACAAAATGCGGTTCAAAAAGATTTTTATTACGTTTCTCAATTTTTTTAAAAATAGTGACATTTAAAAAATATCAGTTTTTAGAGGTGTCGCCTCTAAAAACTGAACTGATATCCTGAAAACAGGAACTTGAGATATCCTGTACCCCACTGTGAAAAAACTAGTTACGAGAAAAACGCGTTCGAAGCTCACTGTTATGACCGTAGCAGGTTAGATACCGCATCACTAGATTGGCTCTAACTCGGTTACTAATAGTATTCTCGACAAGTCCTTCCTAGGGTATATTCTTGAATGCCTAAACTACAGAAATATGAAGGAAAAAAATGGATTTTATTCTGATTTCTAGACTAGAATACTGCCTTAAGCAAAAGTAAATAGAGCTAGAATTTGACTCTGGCACAAGTAAACGAATTCAAAAAAAAAATAATACACCGAAATTGAATCTAAATATAAAACTTAAGACGATGCAGAATTGACACAGCCAGACCACAATTGACGAACTATTCCCACACAGCTATTTCCGTTTTATCTTGAGGCGACACCCCCACATTGATGCTGCTTTCGTTCATTCGTTCGCTGTTCTTTCACATCGATACAGGCTGCGAGGCACGCTAGGCGTTCCAAGAAGTAATGGATGGTTCATCATGTTATCAACACTTGCCGGGTGCAGTTTCGCTCGCCACGACCTGCCTTAGGGGGTACAAAAGCCCATCCCGCCCATCATTAGCATCGTTTTTCCCGGTCCGCTTGTGTAACAGAATTTCCCGTTTCCGATCCACTCTTCCGGCTATGCTATTTCCAACGAGGCATCGAAGCGGCAGTGGTTGTGGCTTTTGCGCCATTTGTGCCAAATTGTCAGAGCGGTAAAGGATCACTTCGTTATCAGCGCTAATAAACGTTTTTTGCACATCCCTCCTCCCGCCAATGGACCCGAATAGGGAAGCGTGGGCGTTCGGTGGTACAGTATCATCCACCGTCAACAATTTTCTCGTTTGCCCAGATGGAGCGGACGGAAAAGTTTCCGCCGCACACCAGTTTAATTCTCGCCCCCTCCCATTGACGGCATCGACGGAGCGTCTAGTCGATGCTGTGCGGAGCGGAAGCGGGCAATGGCAGTGGGAACAGGCATCCACTTAACTGGTGGCAATTTATTCCGTTTCAAAATACACACGACAACTGGATTGGTTCACTTTATTGGTTGCTGGAGGAGAACGGAGCGCGAGAGCGGATATGGATTCGTTCCACAACTTTGAGTTTAGCAACAATTTCGTAACGGGAATGTTTACCATATTTCAACCGTATCCCTAATGAACTCTCGATAAACTTCTACCCGCTGATCTTTTTAATAATTTGAACAAATACGATTCGACTAACATTGCGCCGTTTCGTAGCCAAAGCCAATTAAATAACAGTCAAACCAATGTGGTATTACGACATCAGAAAACTCCTAACATGCTTGAAACAATTTGTCAAAAAGCTGGGCGCAATCTCCCAATCTCCCCCCTGATGTGACCAAACAAACGGTGACGCTCTGTCACCGCCGAAACCATCATCAACGAACCATGTTTGGCAGTGATTAGTGTTCGTCCAGTGTGAATAAGCTTCTGGGGCGAACCGTTCGCAGGACACGTGTGCCACGTAATTCGTATCCGAGCGATAATGGGGTTTGGTTCGTTCAGGGTTCGTTCGTCCACGGGCGCTTCCGTGTTCCGCGCAGGTGGCTGGCATCAATTTTCCGCCCTAGGCGCGTTTCCATCGTGGATAGCCGGGCTCAAGGGTCACCACTAATAGTCGTCCTTGAGGCGAACAGCACTTTGTGATTTATGGTTCACCGGAAAATTACGCTTCACGGAGAAAAATGAGCCACCTAATTAATTGCTGTCGATTGTATGCCTCGTGGAATGTCAAGGAATGATCGGAATGTCTTGATAGTACAATTAGAGAACGAAATGGTTGTCTATTTCAGATTGCGATAATGAAGGATAATGCTCAAGAATGTTTTTTCCCAGAATTGTGTGCGAATTAATCAGAATTTGAACGATAATATATAGTCTATCATTCTACTAATCCAAATGTGTTTACTCTCAAGTGCACTTTTCATCAGTTTAATATTTTTGGAAACTAAACACATGTTGCTATTGAATGTATCAGAAGGGAACTAATATGTAAGTAAAATGGAAAGTGATAAGTATAAATTCCGCAATACAGTCATTCCATGAAAAACCAATATAGTTGATCTTAGATTTTCGTGAAAATTAGTAGATTTGTTCCTTATCGCGTAATTTTTTTTTTTCATTTTTTCATTACGGTGCCCATTTCCATTTTTGGGTGGTTCAAAAATATATTTTCCCCTTTTCCAAAACAAAATTTTTGACTTTTGAACAACTGGACCGATTTAGATAGTCGATACATTAAATTGAAGCCAATGAGCTAGCCTACTTTGAAAAGGATTACGTATGCGAAAAAATGGGTTATAGTCGCTTAGATCTAGCCCAGTCGCATAGGAATATTGAACGAAGTCTGAGAAGAAGTAGACTTTGAAAAATCATAACTCTAAAAAATCGGTTCAGTAGAACTTGAGATATCATGTACGCCAGTGTGAAAAAGCTAGTTTCGAGAAAAACGCGTTCGAAGCTCACAGGTTAGATACCGCATCACTAGAATGGCTCTAGCTCGGTTAATAATAGTATTCTCGACAAGTCGTTCCTAAAGTATATTCTTGAATGCCTAAACTACAGAAATATGAATGGATTGCTTCGACAACTCGCAAGCAGATCGATCGAACCTATATTTAATCCGATAAAGGTGTTTTTTTACATCCGTTTCTAGTGTGTATTTTTTCATCTGGTGCGCTGCGAGCGAAGTAAAGCTCATAAAAAGTGGTGCGCTATCGAGACAATCCGGCAGCAAGACACATCATCACACACGCTACACAGCAGCGGGGCAAGTAGAAGTTTATTTTCCTCTTACCTCTTCCATCATTCTGTATAGCTTCTGTGCTCGATTTATACCATTGTTTATCATTGTGTTTATCATATCGGCAAGCGTTGGCATTAGGGGTGTTCATTTCTTACATCACCGTTGAACTTTTATTGGAACTTTTTTCATTTTCAAATTACACATAATAACAAAAATTGAAATAAATAAAATTTTCAACAATAACTTATATAGAAATATAATTTCTTTTACTAATTTATATTTTCCAAATTATTATATTCTGTTCATATCGAACAGTTGTCTACTTCTTCGTTTTTATTAATATGGCAGAGGGCGGGGAGGATCCCCCACCCACGCCAAAGAATATATCAGATAATGAACCTCCTCCTGAAGAGCAGGAGGATGAAACAGAAGATGAGGAGGAAAATTCTGTATACGAAATAGAAAGCTCTGAAGATGAGGAAAAAGACGAGAAGCAGGATTTTCGTCTAAAAGAATACCCTGATGGCGCCAAATGCCCATTTATCGTATACTTTAGACGAAAATCCAAACCTCTTAACGTCATTCGCATCTCAAAAGAGTTGACACAGAAATTTTCCGAAGTTACCGAGATTACTCGGATGGGGCCAGACAAATTACGAGTTGTCGTCTCCAGCAGAACCCAAGCGAATGAAATAACGCGCTGTGATCTCTTTGCGATCGAGTATCGCGTATACGTACCCTGTTGCAACGTTGAAATAGACGGTGTAATAAACGAAAAGGGTTTGACTCGAAAAGAGATACTCGATGGTGTCGGTCGCTTCAAGAACTCTTCACTTAAAAGTGTGAAGATTCTTGCATGCGATCGACTGAAATCTGTGTCACTTAAAAATGACAAAAGAGTTCTCAATCGGACAAACTCTTTTCGTGTGACATTTGAGGGTTCCGGCATTCCAAACTACGTTGCAATAGGTGCACTTCGTTTACCTGTTCGGTTGTTTGTACCCCGGGTAATGAAATGCAACAAATGTATGCAACTCGGTCACACGGCCGCCTTTTGTTGCAATAAACAACGTTGCGCAGATTGTGGAGAGAGTCATGATGGGACTTCTTGCGCAAGTGTCTTCATTGCGACGGGGCCCTCCATTATCTTTCTCAATGCCCGGTGTACATACAACGAGGGGAAAAAATCAAGCGTTCTTTAAAAGAACGTTCCAAGCGGACTTATGCAGAAATGCTTAAGAGTCCCGTTCCAACGACTCAGGACAATCCCTACTCCATTCTGCAGAACGACGAGCCTGTTGCTGACGCTCCCAATGCAGGAAGTTCCGGTACATCGCAGGGTGCCATCAGGAAAAGAAAAATTACTTCTTTTCCATCACTCCCCAGAAAGAAAACCGAAACTTCCCAAGTTGGAATGAAAACTCGAATCGAACGTGCTGAGAATAGACCGAAGCAAGTACCTCCTGGTTTAAGCGGTTCTTCTACGCACCAGGGGTCCTCAGCACTTCCCGGAGCAGCACCCAACACGTCTGCTCCTTTTTCGCGGTCGAGGCAACAGCCACAATCTGGCTTGCTTGCGCTTTCTGACCTGGTGGACAACATTTTAAATGCTTTAAATATAAACGACCCTCTTAAAAGCATAGTATTATGTTTGCTTCCGATTGTGAGAACATTTTTGAAAGAAAAATGTGGTTTTTTGGCAGCGTTCATTTCCCTCGATGCCTGATTCAGTGCAAGAGGTCAAGGATTTGTAATACTGTAATACAGTGGAATTGCAGAAGCATCATTCCTAAACTAGATCAGTTTAAATTTTTAGTTCACAGCTCTAACTGTGATGTATTTTCTCTCTGTGAAACATGGCTTTCTTCAGCCGATGAGCTGAATTTCCACGATTTCAACATTATTCGCCTCGATCGAAATGAATCGTTTGGTGGCGTACTATTGGGGATTAAAAAATGTCACTCCTTCTATAGAGTCACTCTCCCATCGATGACAGGCATTGAAGTTGTTGCTTGCCAGACACAAATCAATGGCAAAGACCTCTGCATTGCTTCGATATATATCCCTCCCAGAACTATGGTAGGCCGCCATCAGTTCTTTGATACTATCGAGGCAATGCCGGAGCCGCGGGTAATCTTAGGTGATTTTAACTCCCATGGAACAGCATGGGGATCACTCTACGATGACAACCGTGCCACTTTGATTTATGATCTGTGCGACAACTTCAAATTGACAGTTTTGAATACTGGGGAAGCAACCAGAATAGCCAACCCTCCTGCACGGGCAAGCATGCTAGACATATAACTTTGCTCTTCTTCGTTATCCCTGGATTGCACGTGGAAGGTAATCCAAGATCCCCACGGTAGTGACCACCTGTCAATAATTTTATCGATCGCCAATGAATCAGGTTCTCGTGAGTCAGTTGATATTGCGTATGACCTCACGAAAAATATTGACTGGAGAAAATTTGCAGAAATAATATCTGAAGCACTTGCTTCAATGCATGAACTTCCTCCACTCGAAGAGTATAATTTTATATCGAGTTTGATTTACGAAAGCGCACTTCAAGCTCAAAGGAAACGTTTACCGGCTACCACTTTCCGACGTCGTCCTCCATCACTTTGGTGGGACAAGGAGTGTTCAAAGGTCTACCTTTAAAAATCATCCGCTTTCAAAAAATTCAGGAAAACTGGATTAGTGGAATGGTTTCTAAAGTACCAAGCTCTAGAAGCCAAACTAAAAGGTTTGATTAAAGCAAAAAAGCGTGGATATTGGCGGAAGTTCGTCAATGGTTTGTCAAGGGAGACCGCTATGAGCACTCTTTGGAATACGGCTAGGAAAATGCGTGGCTGGAACCATACAAACGAAAGTGAGGAATACTCTGACCGTTGGATTTTTAACTTTGCAAGGAAGGTTTGCCCCGACACCGTTCCTGCACAAAACGTCGTACGCGACAATCCACTTCAAAGCGATTATGAGAATTTTTCGATGGTGGAATTCTCAATTGCTCTTCTCTCATGTAACAATTCAGCTCCGGGGTCGGACAAGATTAAATTCAACTTGTTGAAGAATCTTCCCGACTTGGCGAAACAGCGTTTGCTGAACTTGTTCAACAAGTTTCTGGAGCTGAATATTGTCCCGCATGACTGGAGACAAGTGAGAGTGATAGCCATACGGAAACCCAACAAGCCGGCTTGCGATCACAACTCGTATAGGCCGATTGCAATGTTATCCTGTATTCGTAAATTGTTAGAGAAAAAAGATTCTACTTCGTTTGGACAAGTGGGTCGAAACGAACAATTTGCTGTCAAATACGCAGTTTGGCTTCCGCCGAGGTAAAGGGACAAATGATTGTCTCGCGCTGCTATCTTCTGAAATCCAAATCGCATTTGCTCGCAAAGAACAAATGGCTTCCGTTTTTCTCGATATCAAAGGGGCATTTGATTCAGTTTCCATGGAAATTCTCTCAGAGAAGCTTCATAATCGTGGTCTTTCACCAATTCTCAATAATTTCCTGTACAATTTACTGTCAGAAAAGCACATGATTTTCTCTCATGGCAGCTTGAGATCTTCTCGTTACAGTTTTATGGGCCTACCACAAGGCTCCTGCCTAAGCCCCTTCTTGTACAGTTTTTACGTCAATGATATGGATGATTGTCTAACTAGAGACTGCACGTTGAGACAACTTGCAGACGATGGAGTTATTTCCATCACGGGTACTAATCCCGTCGTTCTGCAAAAGTCGTTGCAAGATACCCTGAACAATCTGTTCACGTGGGCCCTCAAGCTGGGTATCGAATTCTCTAAGGAGAAAACCGAAATGGTCGTTTTTTCTAGGAAGCACGAACCCGCCCAATTCCAGCTTCACCTATCCGGCAAAACGATCCAACACTCTATGTTTTTCAAATACCTGGGTGTATATTTTGATTCTAAGTGTACTTGGGGGAGACACATTGCGTATTTGAAACAGAAATGCCAGCAAAGAATCAATTTTCTCCAAACAATAACCGGAACATGGTGGGGTGCCCATCCAGGAGACCTCATTCAGTTATACAAAACAACGATATTATCAGTGTTAGAATATGGCAGTTTTTGCTTCCGATCAGCTGCCAGGATTCATATTCTCAAGCTGGAGAGAATACAATATCGTAGCTTGCGTATAGCCATGGGGTGTTTGCATTCGACACATACGATGAGTCTCGAAGTTTTGGCAGGAGTACCCCCCCTTACTCTTCGGTTCACAGAATTATCCTACAGATTTCTCATCCGTTGCAAGATCATGAATCCATTGGTGATTGATAACTTCGAAAATCTACTCCAACTGACTCCTCAGTCAAGTTTTATGTCTTTATACCATGAGTACCTTACCCACAACGTGCACCCTTCACCAGGCATCTCCAACCAAGTTTGCTTCCCATACTTCTGCAATTCCTCTGTCATTTTTGATCTGTCCATGCGACAAAAAATCCATGGAATCCCAGATCACCTACGCTCCGATTCTATTCCGCCGATATTTTCGGCAGAATATGGGAATGTTGGATCTGATAAAATGTTCTTTACTGACGGTTCATTCATAAACGGGTCCACTGGCTTCGGCATCTTCAATGAAAATTCCAGTGCCTCTTTCAAACTCAAAGATCCTTGTTCCGTGTATGTCGCTGAACTGGGTGCGATATATTACGCATTAGGGATCATTGAAACATTGCCCATCGACCACTATTTTATTTTTTCAGACAGTCTCAGCTCAATAGAGGCAATCCGCTCAATGAAAGTTGATAAATGCTCATCTTATTTCCTAACTAGAATAAGACAACTATTGAGTGTTTTGGTCGAAAAATTATTCAAGATTACCTTAGCATGGGTTCCCTCTCATTGCTCGATTCCGGGGAATTAGAAGGCGGACTCGCTAGCTAAGGTGGGCGCTTTAGAAGGCACACTTTTTGAAAGGCAAATTGCTTATAATGAATTTTTCCACATTCCTCGTCAGTATACGCTCGTAAGTTGGCAGCGCATGTGGAGTGAAGATGAGTTCGGTCGTTGGTTACACACGATTATCCCTAAGGTCTCGACGAGTGCATGGTTCAAGGGATTGAATGTAGGTCGTGATTTCATTCGCGTGATATCTCGGCTTATGTCCAATCACTACAACCTAAACGCGCATCTCTATCGCATTGGGCTCGCAGCAAACAATCTTTGTGATTGTGGCGATGGCTACCACGACATCGAGCATATTGTCTGGTCGTGTATCCGGTTCCATGCTGCTCGCTCTCAGCTCTCTAGAGCACTGAAAGCAAAAGGCAGACAATCGGATATCCCCGTCCGGGATATCTTAGGTAGCCGTGATCCTGATCTTCTGCTTCATCTATACCTGTTCCTCAGAAACGCCGATGTCAACGTTTAATGATGTTTCCTTCGTTGTGTCCCCGTTTCATATCCCTCCTATCCAAACGATAAACTTTTACTTAGTCGCGGCAATACATAAACACACTCTTTACAGATACACGGGCCAAAGGTTGTGCAGTCCACTGATCATTCAACAAGAGCCAAAGGTTGTACCGCTTATGACAACTCTACACGAGCTGATGATTGCGCCGGCTAGTGACCATTCTATCCTGGATTCCTCGAGTCGAGAAAGACGCACCACGCTAGATATGGGGTACAGACCATGGGGGCGTTGCTGATTAATGGTCAGCTGCATCCCAATAGAAAGTATCCCGTGTCGGGCACACGTACAGAGCATCGAAAACTGCAACATACCAATTATGAGAACACTTGTAACACTAACCTCGAGCCAACCGCGAGTAATCGGTTACATATTACTAACATAGTTGTAAGCAAACATTGTCGAAATATTGAACTCCCGGCCCCGTTAGGCTGACGCCATATGAGCCTTAATAAAAATATATATTTTGGATAAAAAAAAAAAACTCTAAAAAATGGTAGGTTGGGGAAAAAGTTATTCATTCCAAACAAAATCCAACGCGACTCTCCGAACGAACGATTGATAACTTTCGTTTTCATGCGTTTGTATGTACAAATATTGTAAGGAGTGATGATACTCACACATATTCATACGCATTTCCACACATACACGCACTCCCACAAACTCATAAAGACGAAAGTTTCGAATCGATCATTCTGATAGTCGCGTATGATTTTATACTTCTGGTACGATCTGCTCGATTAAATGCTCCTCTAATTTACTACAAACTTTGAAAAATCGGCTAGAAAAAACGGTTTGACGTATCAATATGAAACGTTCACGGATGTTTAGAGAATACGCTAGGCTAAAAATTTGCATGCAAACAACAGAACTAACTGTGATATTTGCAGATTTACAGTAGATTTTGTAAAACACTATAAAAATCCTGTTTTGGCACTTTTTTGAGATCGATGCAAAAAATTTAAATATTTTGTTTCCGTCAAAGTAACAAATCATCCTAGTGCAGCATTTACTGCAGCAACAGTCTTACGATTTGCGTTTATTGAATTAATCATCTTCAAAGACGAAGGGGTAATTTTTCAATCAAACTAAAATATCTTTGTGTGGGAAGGTGCTACAGGAACGTTCTTGGAACCAAATAAAAGCTGATTGATAAGGTTAATTGGATGTGCTGTTTTTTGGTGGGCAAAAAATTGGGTTTGTCCAGAATATTCTTGAAAAAACAAAGAAAAATAGATTTTAAATTTCTTCCCGTTATTATTGCCCACTACACCAACTCTTACCAAGATGAAAATATGTACGTAAAATATTATAATACCTGAAAGTTGTAGCTTCAAAATGATGTGCCTCCCATCGACATGCGTTGATTTTTCACGAAGATACAGTATGTCAAAAAAAACTTAAGATATCCGACTTCGCGCTCTGTTCCTCTAATTTTTTTGTCGAGTGTATTTTTAATATGCTTCGGATTGTCCGATTTGGGTCGAAAAACTCTAGCAATATATTTTTACAATCTTCACTTGATCCCAATTTCTTATCACTCTGGGAATTTTGCTCTGGACGTTTATAGTCAATCGCTAGTTTCAAACGGAATTTATAAATGAATTTATTTTTTTAAAATAAAATATAATTGAAACAAAAAAAAAAATTGCACGTATTTTACTGTTGCACTATCGGCACCATAAACACCATTCAGAATTTCAGCGGCCTGGCTTGCATTTTTGCCTTTATAATAGAAAACGTGTAAAATGTACCGAATTTTTTCTTTGTTGACCTCCATCGTTAACACGCCGTAACTCACAACTGAATGGAACAAACAAAAAACAAAAATCTAAGGAATTTTGTGTGAAATGTCACCTTTACAACGAGCCTAAACTTGAACTTTTATGATCAATACTACGCGAGATATTGATCACTAAAGTCAGCTGTCGAAAAAATAAAAGATAACTTTTTTCCCCAACCTAATACATCTATTATATTTGAATATTTTATCTAAAAAATCCTTTCAAGGAAAAATATTAGGTAGGGGAAAAAGTAATCCATTATTTTTGGGTGAAATTCAAAACTATTTTTAATATGCTTCGGATTGTCCGATTTGAGTCCAATATGCACCGTTTTGTTGTGAGATCTGTTGGCATTCTAAAGGTAGCTCCATAATGTCTCTATCATAGAGATCTTGGTTCTTATTGGCGAAATGCTCTAGCAATAGATTTATACAATCTTCTCTTCATCCCAATTTCTTGGCACTCTGGATTCTTTTCAATGCGAGGAAAAGGTGGTAATCGTTTGGTACCAGGTCCGGACTATATAGTGGATGCAATAAAACATCCCAATCATGCTCTCGGAAAAAGGTGGTCTTGCGTTGTCCTGATGGACCAAAAAACCTCTTCTGTTGGCCAATTTTGGATGTTTCTGGTCAATTGAAAGCTTCAAACGATTCATTTGAGATCCTCATTTAGTGTATTTAGTGCACTAAAACAAAAATTAAAAAAAATATTAAAAATTTAAAAAATTATTTAAAAACATTTTTTTTAATAATAAGTTAAGTTGTACGTATTCTACTGTTGCAGTATCGGCAACATAAAAACCATACACAATTTCAGTGGCCTAGTTTACATTTTCGCATTTATGAAAGAAAAAGTGTAAAATGTACCGAGTTTCCTCTTTGTTGACCTCCATGGTTAACACCCTATAACTCACAACTGAATGGAGCAAACAAAAAACAGCAAAAGAAAACTGTTTTAGTGCTATCTAAAAAATACTGGATAACTTTTTCCCCAACCTAATATTTTGAAAAAGTGGCGCTCGAAACCATGTGAACCATAAAAAAAACGAAGGATAACGATGCTACATCACCTGGCGATGTCAATTTTTTTTATGAAATATTGTTTTGTAGTTACAGGCTAACTAGACTTAAGTTAATAAGTTATGTAGTTATAATCTATTTAAAATTTAGTTTGAAAATGTACTTCTAGACGATGACTATTTATCCACTTGAGCCTAAATAATAAATGACAAAAAAATAACGAAAACAAAATCCATTTTTTAACAATTTTCATTACAAACAATTACATTATTACAAACAATTTTAGTGTAGTATTTTTTGTTATAAAGAAGACTAACTCATCTGAATAATCTCATCATTCTGACGTAGGACTACGTCTTTGATTTCTATATAGGGGGTCACTCTACGAAATTGAAAAAGAGGCATGCAACGATTCATTGAGGGATTTCAAACGTATATTACGCATAATCGTTATTGCGATATTTGTTATGTTGTATGCGATTAGACAGGAAATTCATCCAGCATTTTTTGTTGCTTAAAGCATGAACAGTGAATATGGTAAAAAAAAAAGTTAACAATTTGACGATTTAAATGGGTATGTTATTTCGATTTTACTAGCCGTTCGTTTTCCCCCACAGCGCAACGAGCAATCTCTTTGTCTACATTCGGGCGTTAGCTCACAATGTGAGTCGATGCGTATTATAATTTTTTCTCTGTTTGCCGATAATCGGCATTTATGAATTGGAAGAATCAATGAATAATTATCTTCGAATGATTTTGGAGATGATCCTTGATGGTTTTATTCTATTCTCCCCAAAGATTTGACGAGAGTCTGACTCAAAAGGTTGAACGTTGATTATTAGATTGATTTCAGGTCCAATCAATTCATGCTCAATTCACTTTTTTATCGTGTAGGTCTTGCTACTCACAACTTATGTAATTGTGGTCCAGGATATCATTATATCGAGCATGTTGTTTGGTAATGTAAAAAATCAATTAAAGAATTTAACTGGCTGTTGATTAAGAGGTTTGAAAAGGTATACTCACAGATGTCAGATCATGATTGCTTAAATAGTCGTGATCTTAATTTTTTGTTACCCATATATGTCTTCTTTAGAAGTAACTATGTTATTATTATGCCCGCTTCATTTCTCTGAATTCATTACTCTGAATTTATTTCTCTGAACTCACTTGTTCGTTCTCCATTCCGAAGTTAACACCCGGTGAGTGGTCGGAGCTACGATACAAGTGATACACAAATTACTGCATAACTCGAGAACCGATCAAGCAAATGGAACCAAATTCGACATGTGGTGATTTCAGGGAGCAACAAATATTTCTATGGTGGTTTGGCACTCTTCCTACTCACTAAGGGGGGAATGGGTTGCATAACTCGCGAAATAATCAGGCAAATGGAACGAAATTTGACATGTGGAGGTTTTAGGGGATAAAAATGATGTTTAGACACTCCTCACCCCCTCTCTAAAGGGTGGCTGCCATACAAATGAAACGCAAATTTCTGCATAACTCGAGAACTAATCAAGCAAATAGAGCCAAACTTGACATGTAAGGGTTTTTGGGTACGAAAAATGTTACTTTGATGGTTTGACATACTTCCCTCTTCTGAAGGGGGCGCAAACCAACAAAACACAAATTTCCGCACAACTCGAGAGTTAATAGGGCAAATGGAACCAAAATTGAAATGTGAGGATTTTAGAGCACAAGAAATGTATTGTAAATCCTCTGGAAGGAGAAGGAGCGTGCCATAAAAATATTACACATATCTCAATCGACCGTATCAATAACTAAACATGACGATTGAAAATTTTCGGTAAACTTTGAAGAAAAATAGGAAAATTCGGGAATTTTCTACAATTACAGCGTTTTTAGTCCACTTGATGCTTGCGCTAACGAAATTGATCTTTGTTCGAGAGTGGAATCCTATATCTTCTAGCTTCTATATCTTCTAATTATATAAGAATGAATCGCCAAATGTATTGGTAAGCGCAAAACTCGGAAAAGATATAGTCCGATTTTATGATATTTTATGTATCAAACGTGTATTCCATGCAGTGTTGAAAAAAATCATCTTCGTTTAGCTCAAAAGCTTATATTTTCGGGCTAGGTTGCATCGAAAACCTATATACTCGAAACGAAAATCAAAATGACAGATCCAAGCAACCAGTGAATATGAGCAAATGAACTTTTGTTCATCAATATGTTTTGATGTTTATTTTTCCACCCAATGTCATTTTCATCTTGATTATTCAGAATGCCAGAACAGAATTTCATTTTAGCCAAATGAATATGAATATGAATATGTGATCACTGTTGTTTACTTTTAACCAGAGGTAGCTGTGTGCGGCTGGATTTTATGTAGGTCGGATTGTACTGATGCTTAAGTCCTTCCAAATCAACGCAGGCAACAAGAAGATTATGATATGTTGTAATCCATTTGACCATCGAGTCTAGGAACAATTGTTATTCAATTGCAATACGGTGTTTAGGGATCGTTCGCGATGCCGTTGTTACCATCTCGCCAAACAAAATCCTGCGCGATTTCTTGCAAAGTTCGTTTCATCGAGCTCTGGCGTTTTTGTTCTCTAAATGATCCAGCCTGACTAATGTTATTTTATTTTTGAATTTTGGCTCAAAATCAATGCCAGAACGAATATCGTTTCGAATGTGGGAAATATCAATTTGTTGCTTTTGATATTCAAAGTATAAATAACAGCGAAGTTATGAACCCCACTCAATGCCGCATTCATTCATTATAGCAAATTTGTTCATGCATCAGCGATATGAACAAAATGAACTCGTTTGTTATTGTCATCAATATAATGAGGGCAGTGTGTTTCGAGCTGAAAAAAAAGTCATATACACTGAAATAAAATCATATTCGTTACTCGTGAATATTTATTGATATTCTAAGACACTGATTCCATGCAACGGAGAAACATGTTATTTGCAAGTAATTGAAGAATCTTGAACAAGAATTGTGTCTGAAAATAATATTACATTATAATGAGTTTTGGTAGAAGTACTAGGAAAATTATAGTAAAAGGAAATTGTAAAGGGTCAATTAGAAGATCAATCATTGGATAGTTCTGCGATTGGACCCTTTGACGTGCGCTTAGTAAGAAAACGTGAATGTTTGAAAGTCTTGATAACAAAAAATCCATTTTAGGCGGGACGAAGTTGGCAGCTAGTAATTTAATAAATAATGTTCAAACGCAGATGAAAGCAGTTTTGAAAACTACTATTAGTTCTGTCTAAGGTTAATTTGTTTCTTTGACGAAAAAAAAATTATGTTATGCGTTTTCATGTTTATTGCATCGGAAGAATTCCACTGAAAGTGATCACTGCCGCACCGGACTTCCTCTCAGTTATTGATAACACATCTTGCGGCATAAAACACCACGCTTCTCCATCCATTTCCCAGAAACTTTACAAGCTCTTTCAACACTGCGCTCCGTTCCTCGAGACATTATCATTTCCCAGAAAACGTTATCATGATTCAGAAGCAGCAAGCAGTGGTGCAGTGTCCCAACCCTGCAGTCGCCATTTAGCCGAAACAAAGTATCAAATTTCGTGACGCCTTGCCTCTAATGCAGCTGTTCCGGAATCCAATAACCATTGCCAGCCAGCGTGCCATTCGTGCCTGTTATTGTTGGGAACATGCTTTCGTTTCGGGCGACGGAAGAAAATGCTCAAACTGCATCAAAGCTGACCTTCAGTCTTCTTTTCTGTTTTCAATGGCACTGAATTCCATAGATGAACTTTGCCTTCTCATTGTAGTGAAACTTGTGCCATATTCATTAGTACTCGATTGAGATTCCAACTGATTGTATGTTGAGGACAAGGGCGAAAGTGCATATGCACTATTGCAAATCGTGAGATTGAGGCTCAGTATCCTCACTCGCCCCTAGGAACGGAAGAGTTGCGTGCTTCCCATTGTGACCACACGTCTGCAGTAGACTCTGCAGAGCTTTGTGCTCTCGGTTTGTGATTTTGTCTGGTCAAACGAATATTTCCGTTTTTATTCATTGCTGATGCGGTTCAGCTGACTTGTGGCCGCTGGGGAAAACTCAGTGTTTACATCTCTTCTACATTCTCTGTTTTTTTTTGCGTCCTTTTCCGTCGTTTAACCGAGTCGATCTTTCGCTTGCAAAGTTATCATCAAAGCATCATGTACCTTTTCCAGACACCCCATCCCCTCAAAACTTTGAAGCACAATTTGCAATTTTCAAACAACACGAGAGGATGGGATGGTATTTTCCAGTGTCGCATTATTTGTCTTCTATCCCAACTTCTACTAGTATTTCCGAGAGGATAAACACCATTTGGAGCACATGGGTAAGATAAATTTCTAGTTTGTTAGCAGACTGTGTGCCACACGTGTAGCACTGAAGTACAATCATGCAAGGAGTTTTTTCTTCCCTGTGCCATTTTCACAAATTGGCCTCTTCGAATAGTGCTTGAGGGAGTCGAAAGGTACGTGGAATCCGCCATAGGCGGAATTTTATTCACGTACATTTCCCCAAGGATTGCTTCTTGTGTAAAACCATTCGACAAATTGGTACGCGCTTGTCTGGGAGGCACATTCGGTTAAGAGGATGATTGCTTCTTGACGCCACAAGGGAGACATCTCCAGTTCAACGCCACTATCATTTCGATCACATTGTTTTTTTTTATCATAGCGTTCATTCTCGAATCATATGGTCTTTCATTGATGTGGATGATTCTAAATATTGCTTGAAAATATCCTGTTTGCGTTCATTATGTACATGACTGCTGCGAAGCTCGGTATCATTCTTATTCTTATTCTACGAATCTTTGGCTAAAAATCATCTCTGTAAGCACCACTGGGAACAAGGTCCAATCAATCGCACTGAATATTGAAGTCAATCCTACAGGTAGTCTGTATTTAACATTCAATTGAAATGAACGAATTCTGCATTCTATGAAAGATAAATTCCAAATTTGTTGAGCAATTATTTTTTTTTACATTTGAGAGGCTCATCTGCATTTGATATCGAAGAGACATGCTAAGCATAAAATAAAAAAATACACATTAAAGTGCCAATGGATGTATGGGAAAAAAGTGACCTTTGAATTTTCAGACGGGACTTTCTTGAAAGTTTTGATTCCCACTAAAAAAATACCCTATGTAAAATATCAGCTCAATCGGACTAGTGTCGTCAAAATGTGGGTAACATGGGTAACTACGTAAACATGAGATGTGCAATAATTTCAGAGGGAAATGTAAAATACAATGATCGTTTGACAATTTTTCCGGTCAAATATTTTGGTAGTCCTAGGCATCATATCAAACGAAAAAGGACGTTCATCAAATTTATTTGTAACGAAAAACATAACCTATTTCAAAAATTTCGATGTATTCTAAAATAATATTCGAATTGGTAAACAAGTGGATTGCATAATATAATTGCGTAGTTCTACTTCGAAAATATGCGGTCGAGTCCTAGATTCAACCCCTTACTTTTTTTTTGGTTTTAAATCACATATTAATTGATTGTTAATAAAGGGTGTGTCACATCAAATTGCATCACGGAAAAAACGCTGTAGAAATTCGCCCAGTAGACCGATCCTTTTGAAAATTTTAGACAGTAAAATAAAAACAATTAAACAACTTTTGGCATTTTCTTTTTATTCATACTTCGAGCCCAAGCCCGTATGCTCGCACCTTCCTCTTTACCCCGTCCATAAGGTTCTGTACAACGTCAGGTTGTAGTTTTTTTTGGAACAGAAATCCATTTTCTCTTGAAGTCCGCCTCCGATTTGACAACTTTTGGGTTCTTCCGGAGGGCCTGCTTCATAATCGCCCAATATTTTTCTATTGGGCGAAGCTCCGGCGCGTTGGGCGGGTTCATTTCCTTTGGCACGAAGGTGACCCCGTTGGCTTCGTACCACTCCAACACGTCCTTTGAATAGTGGCACGAAGCGAGATCCGGCCAGAAGATGGTCGGGCCCTCGTGCTGCTTCAATAGTGGTAGTAAGCGCTTCTGTAGGCACTCCTTAAGGTAAACCTGCCCAGCATATATTGCGTGTGTTGCAAAAATTCAGAAGCATTCTCCACCAGACGGCATGAAAAAAGTGATAAGGCAAGTAGCAGATAGCAGTTATCACACTCTTCCTTCAATAATCTAGGGCACTGATGAGACTAAAACAAAAACTGTGGGGAACATCGGATTTCGATTATCCACATTTCATCACATGCCTCACGATTTTATAGTATTTTATGGAAGCAGTAGCGTAGTGTGCGAGCATCAAACCCGGCATTTGCTGGGGGCGCTGACCCTTTGGGGCGCCAAACTCCAAGAATTTTCAATTGTATTTTTTCCTCGTTTTATATTTCGCCTTTCAATTAGGTAAAAAACATCCATCATGAGTAGTTGCTTCTGTCCGTACATGATATCAATAACCTCTCTTTGATTTTCGCAAAATTGAAACACACAATTGCGTAGCATTTTCATGTATAAATCAGCGCAATTTACATGATATGTAATTTTTTTTATTTAGAAATATGTCAAGAACTTGTAAAACGCAAGAATTTACACTCACAATGTTATAAGTCAAACATTATTTTGAAATAGTTTCCATAAAAATGCCATGTATTCCAAAAACTATACAAGATAGAAAGTTAATGTCTTCCACAATAGTTCATATTTTAATAAGATCTAAAACTTTGTCAAATACACCAAATCGCTATCTTGACTTTGAACAAAATTAGGATTAGTAGTAATTTTTTCAATGAAAACATGAAAAAGTTGTTGTTAGAAAAACTTTTGACATAGGACTATATCTTTGATTTCTATATAGGGGGCTCTACGAAAAATGTAACGATTCATTAAGTGTTTTCAATTGCATATTACCCAAAAACGTTATTGAGCCATATGTAGTGTTATACACAATTAGACAGGCAATTTATCCAGCAAATTTTTTGCCTAAAACATGAACAGTGAATATAGTAAAAAAGTTAACGATTTGACCATTAAAATGGGTATGTTTTTTCGTTTGCACTTATCACTCGCTTTCCTCCCCGACGCAACGAGAAATATTTTTTCCTACAATTCGCCGTTAGCTCACAATGTGAGTTGATGCGAATTATGAATTATTCTCCATTTGCCGATAATTGGAATTCATCCATTGGCAGAGTCAATGGTGGGATAATGTTGGAAGATTTTATCCTATTCGCCCCAAAGTACAGTCAATTCGAGCTCAATTCACGTGTTTATCTATTGGGTTTGCTACTAACAATTTATGAAATTGTGGTCCTGGATGTCATAACATCGAGCATGTTGTTTGGTAATGTAAAAAAAATGCAATTAATAAATTTAACTGGCTGCTGATTCAGAAGTTCGAAAGGGTATAGTCACTCATATCAGATTATAATAGCTTGAGTTGTTGCGATCTTAATATTATGTTCCACATATATGTCTTCTTTAGAAGCCCGCTTCACTTCCTCGAATGCACTTGCCCATTCTCCAATAAACGTCACCCTAAACCCATTTGTAGGGCAACCACCAACAAACAATGTTCCGAACAAAATGGCAACGTAGGAGGAAATGCTATTTTTATCTATAATATATTTCTGTAGTCATAGATTTATTCGACTCAAGTTTATATTTATGTAGATCTTTACTATTTAGACTTGTGTTTAAAAATGATAAATGATGACTCCTTGTTTTAATCTGCATAATTGAATAAGCAGAAGAAAAGGGTAAAAATGGCTTTAATGGTATTTTGTGTACATTTTCGATTCCGGATTCTACCACGTTATCTCATCTAACCCGTTCATACAGGAAACGGTTTTTTTTTCAGGGTTAACATTTGATGTATCAAAAGAGAAAAAATACAGATTCTAAACAATGAAACAACTTCAAATATTCAAATACAATTACTACACACAATCACAGTCCTATGTCAAGATCCCGTCCGTGCCCCTAGGCCAAGACCCCTCAACTTTTTCCTTGTAAAAGTGCCCATCTTCCAATGTATGGGTGACTAGTTGGAAATGAGGAATAAGTAAGGGCTATTCACATAATTTCTTGAGAATTTAGGAAAAATACGTACTTCTAAGACGAGTTGGCATGAAATCTGTCTATAACGGATATAGCTCTGCTCTTTCGTGAACAACAGTTTATCGGTGGTTTAGTGAATATAAAATGGGCCGTACAAGCACCGCAAATGCACTTCGCTCTGGAAGGTCAAAAGAGGCTACGCATCCAGAAATCGTAAAACAAGTGCATCGACTCGTTTTGAACGATCGTAAAGTGAAGTTACGCGAGTTAGCTAAGGCTGTAGGCATTTCAAAAGAGCGAGTGGGATACATTTCGCACGACATTGAAAAGAAATGACAACATGAAAAGCTGTCCGCGCGATGGGTGCCGCGTTTGCTGACCGTCGACCAAAAACAGTGGCGTATTGATGATTTATTGTTGAAGCGTGGTCGAGTGGACTTCTTTGGACGTTTTGTGACAATGGATGAAACGTGGATCTATTACCACACTCCTGAGAAAATTTTCAGCCCATGTAGTAGCATCAGATTTTTCATTTACAACAAGAGACGGATTAACATCTATGAGAATGGATCAATCGGAGCAGGTTGCGTCAAATGTCGGACGGAAGTATTCTTCAGATGTTGAAACAAAGGAACTTACCTGGAAGTGTGTGGTGGAAGCGTTCAAGACGCAGATGAAGGACTTATTCTCTGACCTGAACTCTTTGACACCTTTATGCATCTTGAAAATTATTCTCGGATATTTTCTCGAATCATTTTATTCCAACATCGAGACGGCTGCGATGGCATCGTGCGAACGCAGTTTCAGTAAGCTTAAATTGAATAAAAATGATCTGCGTTCTAAAATGAACCAAGCCCGACTCAATGACTTGCCAATTCATTCGATCGAGAAAGCATCGCTAACACCTTGCTTTAGATCAGGGGTTCTCAAACCATTTTGGGCAAGAGACCCCATTTCCAGAATGGAGTCGTACCTCAGACCCCCATAGTCAAATTTTTTCGAAAACACTATCTTTAGTTTTTTTCTCACTGAATAATTATAAGAACATTGCAGTTAGTTAATTAAGTAAACTTGACATTATTTTATGATGGAGGCGATCTCACGCAAAAGGTCACGAGTTCAATTCACATTGTGCCAAAAAATTGGAAGTAATGTGACAAATCAGCCAAAAGTTTTGAAAGTCACTATAATACAGAAAAAAAATATTTTCTCATCACATTCAACAAAATAAATAGACATAAAATTTTGTAAATATCAAGTGTAATCAATAATTATTAATACAAATTACTCACAAATTATAATAACATTCAAATCGCAATCTATTCGCAACTATCAAAATATCAAAGTACGGTTCAATATTGGTTAGTTAAAGCCTTAAATCTCCGCGTTCGTTGATTTTCAAATAGTTCCTCTGGTTTTGGGTTGTTTGTAACCACACTGATGCCTTTATCGACAAAATATGATGATGGAAAAACGAGAAGATATTTTTCAGCAATGTACCACATCGCAGGATACAATGTTGCTAAGAGCCTCAGGATAGTCAGCGAGCTCCAGCGTGTAGAAGTAACCGAGAGAAGATTTCGTTATTTTTCTCATATAGCAGAGCAAAGAAT
Organism: Toxorhynchites rutilus septentrionalis; assembly: GCF_029784135.1. Lineage (NCBI taxonomy): Eukaryota > Metazoa > Arthropoda > Insecta > Diptera > Culicidae > Toxorhynchites > Toxorhynchites rutilus. The sequence continues at coordinate 301,198,290 of NC_073746.1, read as the reverse complement.
CGAGTGTTCAAAGAATTGCTTCGAAGCTTTTTGATAGCACTTATAACATATAGTGAAAACCAGGGCCCGAAATATTCGAAGGTGAAAAATGAGGACCGACTCTACTCTCAGTAGCTTCGCTTCGACTGGAACTGCGTCGGCAGTCGCCGGCAATTCAAACCAACGAACTTAGACATTTATCAAGTATGCTATAAAGGTCCTCGTGTTAGTATTAGCGTGCAAAACAGTGTATACACACTAACGCTATATTATACGTGTGAGTATTTTTCGTGTATGATACAAAAGAATCTAGCTCACCTGTAGCGTATGTCAAACCACGTTGAACTCAAACATCGATGCATGCACACGAACATGGGAGAGAGAGAAAGAGAGGAACGAATTCGTTTTGGGGAAGTCACTTCAAAATACAATGTTGACAGTTTAACTGGGAAGAATGAAATGATATAGTCGAGTCGGTAGAGGGAGATAACGACTAAATGCCCGACTGGCTGTTTAGTCGTTTTGGCGGAGAGACTGCGTGAAACCAAAAGTCATTACTAACTGAATACGGGTATAGTCAGTCAGATTGTCAGCTGACTATCCTCAGTTGACTATGACTATGCAGAGCCCTGGTAAAGACTGATGCGATCTAGGGTTCAGATTTTTTGCTACTAAATGTTGTCTGTGAATCACGCAGTGAATGACCTGTACCTCACGCAGTCGTGAGCTGTAAAACCACTGTGACAACCAACCAAATCCAAATCAACCAAACCAAATCAGTCTTCCATGGAATATCTTTCTCGGTTTAATGTTCCACGGCCTGAATGATCGATTCTCCTCTGGTATCAGTCTTCATTGATGTAGCAAAAATCAATTATTGGCACATATTTTCATCTTAATATCTCGAACATACCCTAACAACATATACATAACTAAGTTTTTTTCATTGCTGGGTAATGTAGACTCGTCCAGCTGGAGAGAAAATCTGTTGATCTATTATAAATTGAATAACATTTTTCCCTCTTCGGAACAAGGATTTGTCGATCTTTAGAAAAAGATCAATCTTGACGGATCGATTTTCTAAACGGTGTAAGGATCGAATCACGGATCAAATTGGTACCAAAAAATCGATCTTTGCAGAATCGATTTTTGAAAAATCGAATGCCTTTTTCCAATTTATCTACCTGTTCAATAAAACTGTTGTCTTTTCTTTAAAATATAAACAAAGTATAAACATTTCGCATTTCTATTCAAACATCAAAGGAATTTAATCTTGATTCTTAGAATGAAGGTCACGAAAAAATTGAAAGCCCTGAAAACAGTACTTCCTAGGGCATTCATCTTGAATTGTCATGGAATTATTCAATTGAATAAATTAATGGAAAATTATTATCAGAAATTCAACAGCTAATATTCATCATGAACTCCACTAACAATAATCTCATAAAATACAATCGTGCCATATGTCCGGCATATAGTCGAAATCTTGGTGGTAGTTCCAGTTTTAGAAAAGAACGCTTCGGCTCCGGCCCCTTGTCAACATCCAATTTCGTCACAATTTGCACTGTCAGAATGTGAATGTGTCTTGTGATGGTGAAAATATAACTTATGACCACTTGTTTTGTAATCACCAAATTTACCAATCTGCTTCGGCTAAATTTACGACCGCTAATTTGACAACCTTGAAAGGGATCCAATGAAATTTATGAACGAAAAATCTCTTGCATAAACAATAGACCAACGAGACCCCGTCACAGATACTTAATTCATTATGAACATCATTTCTCATTTTGATTTAATATTTATGAACATGCGACGAAACAAACAGAGGGCGCACTCGAAGGATTTTTATGTTTATCATATGGTGATTTGACATGGTCAAGAAACGCCAATTCAAGATATCGTAAGCTGTGCCAACAATTTATGGTCGACATATACGCGAAGGTAGAGAGTAAACGACTGCAATTCTTACTACACAATCAACAAAAGCGGTGCGAGGAATAATACATTCACTTGCGAGACACTATCATGAGCAACGCCGACACAGCTTTAGTTATAGCCAGGCCAAAGCGCAATGCATTGTCATGACATTGCGCGTGTGTTCAAACACAAAATGAAGTTCGATCGTATTCGTCCCCACATATTGTTGGTTATATTCTGTTGAATGGAAAAAGCGCAATTTTGCATTCTGTTCAAGCTCAAGTCCAATCGAGTTGAGCAAATGTGACAACCTTGCCACGCAATTCGACGTAAACAACATTGGTCTCCATGTTCCATTTCTATGAAGCAAAAATAGTAATGGTTTTTCGGGTGGAATAAACACGCAAAATTTGGCATTCAAACACATTCAAAACAAATTTAGCATCCAAACGAATCGAATAATAATTTTCATTCAAATTTCAACTATTTAGAATTATTTCCGGAATTATGCCGATCAGATAGAGAGTAAATTGAACCACAAATACGGATGACTTATTTTGACCATTGTTTCGCGACAAGGCGAACGAATTTAAGAGTGTAAAAGTCGATTTCGATCGTGTTGTAAAATCCGATCACTCATATGCATATATGAATATTGAGTTCTACAAATCGGTGAAGAGTAATAAAAACATCCATGAATAAAGGAAGCAATATGGCTGTGTTTCAAACTTAGATTACCGATGTGAATACTCCTCGATTGAATGACAACGATAAAATAACGCGATTCCAAACAGGCCGATTAATCAGCTCCATTGAAGTTAGCTGGCGTATCGCTGTTTTCCAATTAATGAACGAGACCAAGCTGTTATAAACTAAGCCATGTTGAAAATCACATGCACGTATTTTCTAACAAGGAGACAGCAATAAATATTGATTTTCTATATTTAATTTTTTCTACTTTACGACAAACTTATATTCCTTTTTTCAGTTGACGTTTAACTTTAAAAGATCAAATATGTCAGTTACGTTAATGAAATACACCAAGAAACATCATATGACCTTTCGTTCAAATCATTTAATTCGTTTTTTATCGGTCACATTCGATTTATTTTAAAGATCGTTAAAATATTCAAACACACTTACAATACATTAGTGTGTTTTATTCAACACCCAAAATATTCACTAGAAATAATTTATTCGGCAGAACAACGTTTGCCTGGTCAGCTAGTGATTTATATAAATATATCAATTGTGGGTGGGACGAAGTTCGCTGGGTCAGCTAGTTTATTATTAAACACGAATTCATTTTCAACATTTTTCAACATTTTCGGATACCTTATATTGTCAACCTCCTTCCTCCCAAAAATTTCCACGTGGTATGTTCGACTATAACACCCACTCTTTTTCACCCATAAAAAACACAGAAACACCCCCCCCCCCCCTCCTGCCAACTGGACAGTGCCTACACTATCTAGTAATGATGCTTCTCCCGCTTCTGATGATAAAGCATTTATTTTCGGTATAAGTTATCTCAGAAGTTCAATTCAATAAGTGCGCACCTTTTCCTCCACTGTGGGGCAAAGGTGCGCATTTGTCTTTTTGTATTAAAATAGGTATTTGTCCAATTACAAACACAACTCGAGAAATGCTTGTACTACGTTTCGAAAGTAATATATATATAGTTACTATTTGGTAAGCAAACGGAATTTTATTTGCTTTTATTTCAATAGTTATTGGACGACAACAGTTAGGTGCGTACCTTTTTTTTTTTTTTAAATCGTTTATTTTTACAGGCTCAGTTACATAAGTTTAAAGGAGCCGAACTCCTATCTGTATAGTTACAAGTATATATAAACATTTCTTATTAATTCTAATGTACATGAAGTAGAGAACCGATTACTCGCGGCTTGCTCGAGTTTAGAAGGGTGACATTTTGTTTCAGGAAAAGGATGGGATATAAGGATATGTTGACAATGTTCACACTCACATTCGCACTCACATTCATCATACTCAATTCTTAAGCCTATCTTATATCTAACATGTATTTACATTTCACCTTATTCTATTGTTAGTAAAGGTAGGTTTAGAGTTCCCGTGAACGTGAACGCGGACAAACACTTTTTTGTTAATAATTCATCAGTCCATATATAAATCGCGAGGAAAACATCTTGAAACGATAGGAAGAAACATTTTCTAGTTGAAAAACATGTTTAAACACAATTCATATTGATAAAAGTGGATTAATTCAATATTTCACAACGGTTCTGAATTTCCACCGTGGAATCGAGATGTTGGTGAACTCACCATAGTTCACCGACTTCGGTGAACGTGAACATGAAAACAGTGGTGAATATAGACGTCAAAATATTTCCCCGTTCATGTTCACGTTCGAATGTCCCAAGACATTCTGAAAATTATTTCACCGTGAACTGTAATAGGATATGTTTAGCAATTTTCTAGTTTTGAATGAAAATTTTGATATGGATGCAATTTCATTCAATCGGATCTCTGCGCGGGTTAAAAAACTTCGTTGCTTCGGGTTGATTCGTGAACAACTGTATATTTTATCCGAATTACTTTCTTGAAGATCGATGTTTATTTACTTCACGTTTATTGCCGAACTTTTAATATGAATGTGAACGTGAACAAATTTATCTATTCATCACGATTTTTTGAGTTGTATGTTCGCAATGTAGTTCACCGTGAAATGATCGTACTATTCCACCACCTGTTCAAGTTCACGTTCACGGGAACTCTAAACCAGGCTTAAGAAGGGATTTGATTTCTCGCGAAGGAAAAGGAAAAGGAGAATATAAGGATATAAGGACAATCACACACGAAGATCGATAGCTTTTAGGAAGACATATATTTGGGACATGTAATCAAGGTCTAACCGAGCCAACACATCTCTCACCGGCACATTGGGCTGCCTTCCTCTAGCCCGAAGAGAGTTTTCTAAATTCGATCTGGCAACAAGATACTCCTCGCACGACCAAACAACGTGTTCGATGTCGTGGTAACCTTGGCCACAAGCACCGATATTGCCATCGGCAAGATTAAAACGAAAGAGTAGCGCGTCTAACGAACAGTGATTGGACATGAGTCGAGAGAAGGTGCGAATAAAGTCCCGACTTAAGTCCAGACTTTTGAACCATGGTTTGAGGCTAACCTTAAGGATAATCGAGTGAAGCCACCGACCCAATTCATCTTCGTTCCACTTACGTTGCCAGTTAGCGATGGTATTTTTACGGACTAAACAATAAAATTCATTGAAAGAGATTTGACGCTGATAAATATCGCCTTCAATTGCACCTACCTTTGCCAATGAGTCAGCCCTCTCGTTACCCGGAATTGAGCAATGTGAAGGGACCTAGACAAAGGTAATGACATAACAGCGTCTGGTTAAAGCACTCAAAATTTCTCGTATTCTCTCAAGGAAGTACGGCGAGTGCTTTTCCGGCCTCACTGAACGGATAGCTTCGACAGAGCTAAGACTATCCGTTACAATGTAATAGTGTTCAACAGGTCGTGAGGCGACGCTGTCCAGCGCCCAATGTATTGCTGCCAATTCAGCAATATACACAGAGCAAGGATTCTGAAGACTGTGGGAGGTGCTAAAAATTTCGTTGAACACTCCAAATCCTGTGGACTCATTCATAGAGGACCCATCAGTAAAGTACATATTATCACAATTGACACGCCCATACTTTGCATTGAAGATCGTAGGAACGATCCCCGATCGATGATAATCTGGAATTCCATGGATTTTCTCCTTCATGAACAGATCAAAATGTACAGAGGAATTGATGTAGTCAGGAAAACAAACACGGTTGGGAGTATACGAAGAAGGATCAACCTGCATGGAGATGAATTCATGATATGAAGTCATGAATCCAGAATGAAAATTTAGCCCGATCAGCTGCTCAAAATTTCCGATCACCAATGGGTTCATGACCTTACACCGGATGAGGAACCGAAGAGATATTAAATTGAAGCGATCTTTTAGTGGGAGTACGCCTGCCAAAACCTCGAGACTCATGATATGCGTTGAGGGCATACATCCCAACGCAATACGGAGACAAAGATACTGAATTCGCTCGAGTTTGATGAGATGTGTTTTGGCAGCTGATTGAAAACAGAAACTGCCATACTCCATCACTGAGAGAATAGTTGTTCGATACAACATTATAAGATCTTCGGGATGGGCTCCCCACCAGGTGCCGGTAATTGTACGGAGAAAGTTTATTCTTTGTTGACATTTTTTACTCAGATACCTAATATGGGCCCCCCAAGTACATTTGGAGTCGAACCAGACCCCAAGATACATGAATGACATAGCATGAGTGATCGGTTTACCTAAAAGTTGAAGCTTTGGTTTTGCTGGTCTATGCTTCCTAGAAAAAACCACCATCTCTGTTTTCTCCGTGGAGAATTCGATCCCTAGCCCAATGGCCCAGGTTGAAAAATTGTTCAATGTATCTTGTAAGGGTCCTTGCAGGTCGGATTCGTTTGATCCTACGACAGACACCACTCCATCATCTGCAAGTTGTCTTAGGCTGCAATTTTGTGTAAGGCAATTGTCGATGTCGCTTACATAGAAGTTGTACAAAAGGGGGCTTAAACATGAGCCCTGGGGGAGGCCCATGTAGGACACCCGATTTACTGTCGAATCCCCGTGAGAAAAATTCAACTGTTTCTCACAAAGCAAGTTATATAACATATTATTCAACAGAGGCGGCAGACCCCGAGAGTGTAATTTGTCTGACAAAACCTCTATTGAAACAGAATCAAAGGCCCTCTTTATGTCCAAGAATACTGAAGCCATTTGTTTTTATTCGGCGTAAGCCATTTGAATTTCTGAAGAAAGCAACGCAAGACAATCATTCGTCCTCTTGCCCCTGCGGAACCCATATTGTGTATCTGAGAGTAAGCCATTCGTTTCAACCCAACGATCAAGGCGAAACAAGATCATTTTCTCCAACAATTTCCGTATACAAGACAGCATTGCTATTGGGCGGTACGAATTGAAGTCGGACGCGGGTTTTCCGGGTTTTTGAATAGCTATAATTCGTACTTGTCTCCAATCATCTGGAACAATATTATTCTCCAGAAACCGATTGAATAAATTCAACAAGCGATGTTTCGCCACATCAGGGAGGTTTTTCAGCAAGTTGAACTTAATTCTATCTGTTCCTGGAGCCGAATTGTTACAAGAAAGGAGAGCAAGAGAGAATTCTACCATCGAAAACTCGGAATCAAGATCGCACCTATCTTGTGGTATATCTCGAACAATTTTTTGCACAGGAGCGGAATCGGGACAAACCTTCCGTGCAAAATTAAAAATCCATCGATGTGAATATTCTTCACTTTCATTCGATGAAGAGCGATTTATCATGTTTCGAGCCACTTTCCATAATTTTTTCATTGACGTTTCTCGTGACAAACCTCCCACGAAATTTCGCCAATAAGCACGTTTTTTCCCTTTGATCAAGTTTTTAAATTGATTTTCAAGGTCCAAATACGTTTGAAAATTCTCAAAAAATTAATGGGAGGTTCCACGTTTCCGAAAAGCTTTAAATGCGTTCGATTTATCCTGATAAAGCTTGGAACATTGGCTATCCCACCATGGATTGGGAGGCCTTTGACGAAAAGTGGAGCCTGGGTTGGGTTTCGTTTGAGCGCGAACCGCGCTGTCATATATCAATCGAGAAAGGAAGTTATACTCCTCCAATGGAGGCAAACCATCTCTGGAATTGATGGCTAGAGCAATTGCGTCCGCATATTTTTTCCAGTCAATGTGTCTTGTGAGGTCATATGCCATGTTTATAGATTCAGAAGAATTCGAACCAATGGTGATGGAAATTTTGATTGGCAAGTGATCACTACCGTTGGGGTCCTGGATTACATTGCAATCTAACGATAGTGAATTCGAGCAAAGCGAGAGGTCAAGAGCACTTGGGTTAGCAGGAGGTTTAGGTACACGTGTTGTTTCCCCAGTGTTCAAAACGGTCATATTGAAGCTGTTACAAAGGTCATATATCAACAATGAACGATTGTCGTCGTACTGTTCCCCCCAGGCAGTCTCGTGAGAGTTGAAGTCTCCCAAGATCAATCGTGGCTCAGGAAGGAGTGAGCACATGTCATCAAGTTGTTTGCGGCTAACCGCAGCTCTCGGAGGCCAATACAAGCTGACAATACAGAGGTCTTTGCCTCTGATGTTTGCATGACAAGCAACAGCTTCGATCCCTCCAATAGGTGGAAGGTCAATTCGAAAAAATGAGTGGCACTTATTGATACCCAATAGCACCCCTCCGTATCTGTCATCACGGTCTAAGCGTATGATATTAAAATAGTGGATAGAGAGATCATCTCGCGAAGAAAGCCAAGTTTCGGACAGAGCAAAAACATCACAATTGAACTTATGAATTAAAAATTTGAATGTATCCAATTTGGGGATAAGACTACGACAATTCCACTGTAAAACAGTGATATCTCCGACCTCTCTATTTGAATTAGACATCAAGAGAGATAATCATTGCAAGGAGGGGCCATGTTTGCATCAATTGTTGCAAGATTGTCTTTAATACTGGAAGCATTGAGATGACAATGGTTCTGATGGAGTCGGAAACATTAAAACACTTGAAGATTTGGTCCAAAAGGTCAGACAACTTTATAAATCCCGATTGGGAAGTTGAACTGGACGGAAAAACAGGGACAGTTGGGGTTTTTGATGTCCCCTCGAGGTGCGTACCTTTGTCCCGCATTACTCTATAAGTGAGTAGTTTTCACAAAATATCACAATCTCGAGACTAGTGAAAAAATCGAAGAAAGTGGTACTTTTTGGGGTGCCATTTTAATAGTTTTCCGGGGGCGCTGTCTACTCCCACTACGCCGCTGGATGGAAGGATGGGAATGGAGATGGGATGGGATAGAAACGATTTAAAAATTAAAACAAGTTCTATTATTTTTCCACTTCAATAAGCAGCCTACTGCTCATAGATACCGCGCGTCTCCATTAATTCAATCAAACCAGACTTAACTAAGCTACAAAAACGCCATTTTTTCGGAAGATCATCTATTTGCTATATTTATACAGACCTCAGAAGAGGTCGTCGTTATTATTCCCAAACAGAGCATAAACAGTGAATGAAGTAAACTCAGTTTCTCTTGACAAGGTGCTACATATCAAGAAAAGTAATTGTTGCATAAATTAAACGGAGCAGATTTTCTCCGAATGTCAGATACACTTTCCATCTCAGCATGATAACCCATCTGAGCGATCAAACATCGTTAATCGTGGATTAACTGGGGACACCGTCAGACGTCCCAGCGGTACAGTAAAGCTATGTTTTTCCACACAGAGTCGATAAATATTCACCACCGACCCTCATCCATCGCAGAACCTACTCAAACACCCCAACTTCCACCAATAATCCCTAATTCCCCAGTCTATCCACCACTGCCTGTCTCGCTGTGATAACAACCACTCCCCCTCCCAACGAATCGGCCAGGATAAATCGGCGTTATGATTATACACATTTTATACGTTCCGCACGAGCGCTCAGCGCTTCGCTGTGCACCAGCGGGAAACAGCCGCATAAATTTGCTTCTCTGGTGAAATTTTCGCGCCAAATACCTGCAACTAATGCATACCCTCGTCATGCTGCTCTCACCGAGTGGAAACAAATTATCACCATCTGCATACACGGTGCGAATAATAACGACTCCGTAGGCACTGTTCGACGCTTAAAACTCCCATTAATTTTTTGAAAAGATTTTTTTTCTTTCTTTTTTTTTTTTGCTGTCGCCACCCTTCCACCCACCATCATTAATTCGCTGCTCTTACCAATTTCCCCATGCAGCCGTTTCCGACACGTGGACTGGGGACTGGGAGAGAATTTAGATTAATGTACTCTCCGGAACGATAATGACGAACCACTTGAAGCTTGGGTTGGTTTTTTCCTACTTTCCCAAGTGGGTGGATTACCGGTAGATAGAGTGTGGTGGGTGGTATTGGAAGGATAAATGTGTATCCTGTGTATCGTGTGAATTTTTTACTCTCTGTGCATAATTTCGCATGTGCTTTCAATTGAGCGAAGGATGGTAAATATTTTCTTATCCAATTAAGCTTGTGGGTTACATTTTTCTTACGGTTTATAGGTGCCCGTAACGTTGACAGACTGTGTCATGGATGGTTAGGTGGTTTGTTTTGGATTCAAGGACTTTGATTATTGTGCAAATCGGAACGCGATGGTGGATAATTTTTTGACATCTGTAATATCGTCCATCAACATCCGCAGTCGGGATGTGAAAACACTTGGAAGAATTATACTCGTGAACAGCTGAAAAATATAACGCCCAATTCAGACCAGTGCAGAGGATTTCTTTCAATTCGATATTCGGGATTTCGATTCGTCGTATATTCGAGACCCCCGCGTTAACATTAACATTACTTATCGAAGTGAATCCTGATTTACATTTCATAATAATCGCAGAGGAACCACGCTTCAGAGGCGAACCATTTGGCCGCAAATTCACACAAAATTTTGAATTCGAAGGTTTAAAAATAAGTTTCCGAACGCCTAAAGTATCGCAATTTTGTGATCCACCATTTTCACCACCTTTAACTGTTGAGAGATAGCGTTAGAAGCACAAGCATCCATCACTCGGGTCGTGGGCGTATGTGAGGGGAAAATCACGCCTACGGCCCTGGTGTTTATCTAGGGCTTTTTCGCTGGTTTGTAATTAAGGACACGTCGCGCGTAATCATAATCAAATCTGATTAATGGCGGTCATTCACGACAGCAAAGGCGTGGTTCCCAGAGAGCAAAGGGGGAAGGATAATCAAAAACAGAAAACCAAAAAAAAAAACGATACAATAATAATGAAGGCAACAAAAAATATTTACTTTGTATTAGCCACATCCGGGAGCCCATCATTAATTCAGAGTGCTGACCGAAGAAAGGAACGCAGCACAACTACACTCGTTCGGTTTGAAACGGCTGAGTCCGCACTGGACCCGGTAAACGATTCGCTTGTGGCCTTTTTCTCCTGAAACCGAACCGCGCCGAGCGAACCTTCGTCAAATCGCATTAGCGAAATTACTTTCAATCAAACAGATTTTGTCGATTTTTATCTCCGCCGGCGATCGGACCTCTTTCGCTTCGATTTTGGCTGACGCTGACGTCGGGGGAATTGGTCGACCTAAAGCTGATTAGATTGCGACAGGAGTATTTCGATGGGGAGAAAAAGATTGATGGTCTCTGGATTTTGGGGGAGGAAATCTTAACAAGTGAACACAAGCCGACTCGGGAACAGTATCCCGCTCAAATAACACGCGCGCAACCACAAATCAGTAACATACCCGAAGGGACCAACAAGTTCTCGAAACCGGAGGAAACGCAAAATGAATGCTGCCCCACGGCACCATAATCAATGGAATGATTTGAACAATTTCGGACTCTGGCACCACACAGTACACTTTGTCCCGGCGGCCAACAAGCGGAATAGAAACGGAAGAAGCGAACGGAAATAAAAAACTACACAGTCTGGAAAGTATTGTGTAGTCGGGGCGGAAAAATGCTGGCGAAGAAACCCGACACATTGACCGACCGTTGTAAGCACCACTTTCGCTACGGTTTTGTTGAGTGAAAAGTCTGGTCAAAGGATGGGACGAACTGGAAAGTTCATTATCTTCGGCTCGGTGAGTTTCTCTTCGAGTCATGTCGGTCTCTTTTGTGAAAAACCGTCACAATCATGTCGACGAAATTAGAATCACAGATGTGCAACAGCAGAAGAATGTCCAAAGAGATGTTGGCCTTTAACGGGAAAATCTTTGCCAAAGTTCACTATCAACTTTGTTGAGCTTTTCTCCCCATACAACTTTTAGATCACTTTTGCGAAACTCATTTACTTGAAGCATAATTTGTTTGAAAAGTCGAAAAGTTCGAGTGCCTTCCAGTACCCCTGAAACCCCACCTGCATCAATTCGATAGGTAAATAATTGATTTCAATCAATCAAATTAGCTCTCGAATTGGGAGTTTGATTACACTTCGTGCTCCTGAGAGTGAATGGTCGAAAAAGGGTATCGCTATCATCGGAAGCAATAAGAGTAAAACTTTTCCGAACAGCCCTCTTTACTTGAGAACTTTTACCACCTCGGCCATTAACTTACCCACTCCCCCCGACGGAGCGAGGCAGCGACCAAGGATACGTTTCCGAGTGTAATTCCATCTGTTAATAATGCAATTTCCCACCATTGCCAACAATCGATCTACCAGAGGATAGAAGACGATTCAAACTCGATTTGATTTGATTCATTTAATTTCGCAGCTCGGCTGGCAAGCTTTCGTTCCATCTTTTCCCGTTGATCGATCTTCCAGAGGTGGAGTGAAAATAAATGAACTTTTCTCCGAAAAAAAAGTAAATAAACTGCTGTTTCTTGATCTCGTTCGTCTCGATTGTGTCTTCTTCTTTTGGAGTGCAATAAGTGAACAACTTCGAAGCGTTTCGAAAGGAGGCATGCTGCCAGATTGAGATTCAATCAATGGAAAAGAAGAGATGAGAAGGATGCGGATAACACGCAGCCGGTGGGGGGGAGGGGAACCAGATACCGACTGAAACTGCAAAATGGAGTGTCATTCACGTGTCAACAATGTTTTCCTTCGACAGACGAGAGTTCGATTCTCGTTCTGTTTTGCCGACAAGGGAATACAGGATCCTTTCTTGAACCCAATCGAGTGCGAAATCATGCATTAGACATGACACGAAGAAGGTGGTTGAGCTGGATTCTTTTCATGAATTGGGAATAAAATAATGTAGTTTTACGAATACCGGAAGATAAAATTTAAAGGAAACCCATTGTAAATAACCATTGACCTTTGACGGTCTTCGGGAACAAAAGCATGTTCTTAGTCGAATTTTCGTTTATCATTGAAATTCCCACAGTTCATAGGTTAGTGCAATTCAACTGTTGTCAACTCAGTCTTTCGTTATCGATGTTTGCCTTCCACGAAAAAAGATAATTTACAACCTTTACAGCAAAAAAACCTCCATTAACAATTAAATAAGTAAAAAAAACTTTTTAAGTTACACGGTTCATTGTGATTAAATATAGTAATAATGTCACGACCCCTCGGTCGGCGCATCTCACCAAAGCCTTGCTTCACGCGTACGGACTGCCAGAGAAATGTCAAACAACCAAATAGACGAGAAGATCAATAGTACATTGTAAACGAACAGAAAGGCTGTAGAATCGCGTTCTAATAAGTAATAATTATATAGTTTCGAGTTTAACCCTTTGAATACGGGGGAGCGCGATAGCGCTCCTCTTCTTATATGTCAAAGTGCGGGGAGCGCGATAGCGCTCTTCTTGCTTGATGTTAATATTTTTGATTTGACACCTCTTAAAGTAGAATTTAATCGTTTGGGGACATTTGTAACAGAGGACTTCATGCGCTTTGTGCAGCAAACGATAATTGCGAATGAAATTATGTAAATATAATATTCTCATTATTTAAAAAAAAACAATACATATAAGGAAATTAATGTTAATAAGTTTCATAAAACTCACTTTTTATGTGTGTTTTTTTTTCAATAATAAAGGGTGTGTCACATCAAATTGCATCACGGAAAAAACGCTGTAGAAATTCGCTCAGTAGACCGATCCTTTTGAAAATTTTAGACAGTAAAATAAAAACTATTTGACAATTTTTGGCATTTTCTTTTTATTCATACTTCGAGCCCAAGCCCGTATGCTCGCATCTTCCTTTTTACCCCGTCCATAAGGTTCTGTACAACGTCAGGTTGTAGTTTTTTTTTTGAACAGAAATCCATTTTCTCTTGAAGTCCGCCTCCGATTTGACAACTTTTGGGTTCTTCCGGAGGGCCTGCTTCATAATCGCCCAATATTTTTCTATTGGGCGAAGCTCCGGCGCGTTGGGCGGGTTCATTTCCTTTGGCACGAAGTTGACCCCGTTGGCTTCGTACCACTCCAACACGTCCTTTGAATAGTGGCACGAAGCGAGATCCGGCCAGAAGATGGTCGGGCCCTCGTGCTGCTTCAATAGTGGTAGTAAGCACTTCTGTAGGCACTCCTTAAGGTAAACCTGCCCGTTTACCGTGCCGGTCATCACGAAGGGGGCGCTCCGCTTTCCGCAAGAGCAGATCGCTTGCCACACCATGTACTTTTTGGCAAACTTGGATAGTTTCTACTTGCGAATCTCCTCCGGAACGCTGAATTTGTCCTCTGCGGAGAAGAACAACAGGCCCGGCAGCTGACGAAAGTCCGCTTTGACGTAGGTTTCGTCGTCCATTGCCAGGCAATGCGGCTTCGTCAGCATTTCGGTGTACAGCTTCCGGGCTCGCGTCTTCTCCACCATGTTTTGCCTTTCGTCGCGGTTAGGAGCCTTCTGAACCTTGTATGTACGCAGGCCCTCCCGCTACTTGGTCCGCTGGACGAATGAACTTGACAAATTCAGCTTATTGGCGACATCCCGGACCGAACTTCTCGGATCTCGTCTAAACTGCTTAACTACGCGCTTGTGATCTTTTTCACTGACGGAGCATCCATTTTTGCCGTTCTTCACCTTCCGGTCGATGGTTAGGTTCTCGAAGTATCGTTTTAGTACTCTGCTGACCGTGGATTGGACGATTCCCAGCATCTTACCGATGTCCCGATGTGACAACTCCGGATTCTCGAAATGAGTGCGCAGGATTAATTCACGACGCTCTTTTTCGTTCGACGACATTTTTCCAAATTTACCAAAAATTGACAGTGAAGCATGGCCAACGTGATCTATACACTCTTATCTGATTATAAGCAAAAGCTGAAGATATAATTCCTAAAAATTTCTACAGCGTTTTTTCCGTGATGCAATTTGATGTGACACACCCTTTACAACTTCTGTGACCTAATCAGTTATCAGTTATCTATGACCTAATCAGTAATTTGCTCCGCACTCAAACGGTTAAAGAATTCTGGTTACATTTATAGAGTGAATAACGAAAACTAGATTTGGAGTGGTAATAGTTTTCCTATGAGTGTTATACATTGTCTGATCATTTACATGGATTAATTAGGCCTAACATCTATTTTGGCGTTTACCCGCACTCAAATAACGTGACAGTTGCCACACGCTTCTCGTACAGACTGAACTTTATCGTTACTAGGGAACCGAACAAGTATTAATGGGACCACAAAACTTGGTGAGAGTGAAGGACCATATCCTTCAAGACATCCCCGAATCCTTCATTCATAGGAAAAAGGCAAGCCAATTCCTCGGTAACTTCGAAATCCTTCTCTCAACTATCAAAACTGAATAAAATACATAGTCGGCAGCTCGTTCTTTCAAACTTTCAAACAAACAATTTTCGCTCCAAACTCATCCAATTTTCCTGCACAGGATATGGTAACAAACTAGTTCATTTTTGACACATGTTTCGACTCATATTTTTGTTTCTCATTGAACCTTCAAAACAGCAGCAGCTTCATTACAAATTAAATAAACCATTTTCTGATTTATGTACGTAACAAAGTATATTTCAGACAATTTTCCCTGGAATACACGTCCTTCGTCAGCCACTTTTCTGTTTTTACTAGTGCAGGCTTCCATTTTGCTTAAATTTACACATCACACGCCACAGCGATAGTAAAGCGATTCCCAATAGACACTGAAATGGTGAATAAACTCGACTGCTCTCTAATGGCGAGAGCACAGCAAAATCGAATGATTTTTTCTCCCAAACTTTCTCTCTCTTATGTACTCACGAGTACATATATACATCCCATTCTCTCATAAGGCCCTTGAAAAAGTTTTCAGCAGTTAAGGTGAAGGTGGAAGCTAGCCATTGTAGTAGTATAGGTAAACCCACGTGTAAAAATGGGGTGATAGTGTTTGTGAGAGAAGAGCAAAGCACACCTCAATAGATCAATTCACTTATCAGGCTGTGTGGCGCTTCATTGACACGAGTCTTTGAATACTTTTGAAAAAAAAAATAACACTTCAATACTAAAGTAAAATGTATGAACGATATGTTCCGATGAACAATTGCAAATATAAATATATATAGAAGGTACATTTGCATATGAAGTAAAATTCTGATTATACGCGAGCGTCACATGAGCGAATTTATAACACATGCAAATTGGGGCTCTTTTGGTATTAACAAGTTCTTCTGCATAGTAATTTTCCTTCGTTGTTCGTATTGTTTTCACATATTCACGTTGGAGAGCCTTAACCCTTCTTTTCGTTGGCCGAGGCATTTTGATTGAATGTAATACTTTTCCGTTTACTGTATTTGAGAACATAGGCAGTCGTGCTCTGCAATACAATTTTCTTACCTAATGTTAAAGTTGCTAAAACTTACAATATAGACACATTAAACATAAAAATAATAATTGTATTGATATCAACACAATTTTATTCTATTGATTTTCATGGCATGAAACGCTATGACTCAGGAATAACATTTTATTGAATGGTTTTTATAGCTGTTTTGATGATGTTGTCTGGCATCAGTGTCGAAAAAATAACGATGTTCCACCAATACAAACAAAACCATTACCGAAGATTGAACAATGAAAATTTAATTTTCAGAGCACTTGCTCGAGTTTTTCGATATTACTTGATGGGAAGTGTGCGAAAACGACCATTTTCTTCACACTGTTTGGAAAAATTTTTGATTTTCAAGCGAGGGGTGAGAGAGGGAAATGAAAGAAATGAGCGCCATTGTGGCAGCCATTTGTAGCTAGCTTTCACCTTCACCTTAAGCCGGGTTTATACGTTGTTAGTTACTCGGTTGCGAGTAAACGCCAAACGATCCGAAGAATTACGAATTTGATTTGCATGAGTTGCATGATTCGCAACCGAGCTACTTAAAAGTTTTTTGGCTACTCGCCTGTTTACCATACATACAAATCAAAAGTCAAATTTCATGGTATGGGTACATTCGTAATTTTTCGGAACGTTTAACGTTTACTCACAACCGAGTAACTGACAACGTATAAACCCGGTTTGACTGCCGTTGCTTGCACGAATTCATGCGGGTGTGAGCAGAACAGAACCAAAAACGTGAGAAAGTACTTTGAGTTACAACAATAACAATTGCCAGAGGGTTAAATTAGCACGGAAAACAGAAAATTATCAGCTTGGATACACATCATTGATAAGAATTACTCTCAAAGTTGTTTTCATTCAATTGTATGGAAGAATTTACAACTATATTCTTAGTTTCGCTCACATGTTTTTTTTTTTCAAATCAAGCTGCGGGCCGCATAAACAACGTTGGAGGGCTGCAGGATGGCCACCACTGATCTAGGGCATTGATACGACTGAGAGACTAAAATAATAAAATAATAATACAGATATATTATTATATTTAATCACAATGAATAATTTAGTGTGGTCAGATTTCTAGTAATGTGGAACAACCCTCCAGACATTCAAACATACATACAAACAGGTCAAGCTGAATGAAACCATATACAAAATTAATTGGTTATTTCGGCACTGCGGCCATGTTGGAGTTGGATTTTTCATGATCTTCTGTGTTCTACTAATCGAGCACTTTCATTTGATACCTATATGTATGGGGTATTGAGATAAATATATGTACAGGTCTGACTCGATTCTATACGATTCGATTATACAAAATTTTAGACTCGATTATATACAGTTCAAAACAATTTTTTTTCATATTTCATATATGACTTATTTCAAGCGAAAAGAAATATTTCAACGTTAAAGTGAAAGTTAATTGGCTATTATGAATACAGAGAAGAGAAATCGTGATTGTTGTAGATTCTAGTTGAAGATTCACCAGGAATTGTTAAAAAGGTATTGCAGCAAAATTACAAAAGATAGAAGTTGAATGTCAAAGAACGGATTGTAGAGCGGTCAGAGAGTATTAATTTGGTTGATAGGAACATTCTAGTTTATTACGACTTTTTTGGGATGAAATTACGAATGACACCTTAGAAACCAGTAACTTTGGACTTTTTCACTTCAAAAATGTTACTCAAATTTTTAAAGTACAGTTTTGCAATTGTAACCTGTATAAAATTTTCTCTTCTCTCAAATGGAAGCAACAGATTTGTCCTACGTAGCGTAATTTTTGAATTAAAGCCAGTTTAAAGCAAGCAGAGCCCGCAACAGAGAAAATGTTCAATAACTCTGTATTTTGACGTTGAACTATGTCATTCAGGAAGGGTGCCGAAACAGAAAACAGGTCACGTTTTTATGAAATAAAGTTAACTCATGTATGCAAACCAATCGAATCGGAAATTCTCTAAGATATGTTTGATATGTTATACATTACAATTCGCTAATCTCTAATCGATTTGAATTCATGAAAACTGGAAGAACTTCCTTTTTTTCCCCTACATTTGTTCTGCCGACTTGTGTGCTAACCCTACCCGTATTTCGAATGCTTTTAACTTGAACAATTCTTAACAGATCGGAAAGATGTTTGCATCAATTGATAGGAAATATTTCTACGCGTCTATCACAACTAATAAAATGTTATTTTTCACGAGATGAACAATTGAATAACTTTAAAATATCAAACGTTATCTAAACGCCCTAACTGCTATGTTTTGGTTGGCCCGATTTACGGTTTCCCCAACACAGACTTCAAAATCGATGTACCTGTGGAAATCAGGTCTGCAAATATACATGCAAGTTGGGGGTATTTTTTGACGTAGAACTACGTCTTTCATTAAGGGTGCCAAATCAAAAAACAGGTCACGTTTTTATGAAATAAAGTTAACGTTAATAACTATTTTTGTCGCGAACGCATTTTGGCGATTTATATACCAAACGAATCAGAAATGTCCTAAGATTTGTTTGATATGCTATACACTACAATCTCTATATATGGTTTAAATTGATGAAAATTGGGAGCATACCCATTTCTTCATACATTTGTTCTGTCCATTTGTGTGCTTTCCCGAACAGAGCTGTCAATAACGAGCAACTTATCGACGAGCAACGAAGGGGAAATCGTAAGATGTAAAGTGAACAAAGGAAAAAAAACGAAGGGGAATATTTGCCTAAAGTATAAACAGTGGATCTCGCTGAGGCAAACTTTCATTCTTCGTGAGGAAATCGACTGAACAACATCGTTGCTGAGCGAGCTGGACGGCGAGGGATCGAATGCCTTTCTCAAGGCAATGGGGGATGAGGACTCATATGATGGATGAAGTAAAGTTTTCCAAGGGCCTTTTTGAAGGTTACACACGAATGAACTGAAGAAATTTAAAGTCTCAAGCAAGGAAGGAAGGCAAACTTTCAGTATCGTTCTGTATTCAAAGCAATGACAATCGCTTGTTCTTGTTTTGCGTCATCACATGTCTTCGTTTCGGATTGAGCTGTGGACGCGTCCAAATTACTCGCTGAAGTCTCTAGCATTGCAATCATTGCATCAAACTGACGCCATTGCATTAAGGTTCTGAGCTACACAATTGTGTGGGTAATCATCAAGCTAGGCTATCGTCAGCTCACCAAGAAAATAAGTGTTCTGGAATTTTGTCAGTGATTTGGTTTCGCATGACGGTAGGAAAACTCTCTCCACAAAGGATGATAGCTAAGCTAATGTAGACTGGCAATATTAACTTCTGTTGAGCAGAGTGCAGAACGGAGATAAGTGTGTGTATTTTTAG
Source organism: Toxorhynchites rutilus septentrionalis (assembly GCF_029784135.1). NCBI lineage: Eukaryota > Metazoa > Arthropoda > Insecta > Diptera > Culicidae > Toxorhynchites > Toxorhynchites rutilus. The sequence goes on along the minus strand of NC_073746.1, from coordinate 301,178,731 downwards.
TTGCTTCAACCCATCGATATATGGATATTTGTGTGCGTACGTGCGTGCTTCATAACCCGTACGTAAAAATAGTACATCTTCGCTACGCTGAAACCCTATTTTTATTTGCTCCCTTGTGCATTGGCCCTGTAACGATGCAACAAACGCCTATTTTTTTATGCTATGATTGCCGATTGTTTTGTGTTGCAAATTGTGCAGTCGTAATGATAAATATAAACAAGGAGGGAAGATAGCGGAAGGAAAATATTCAGCCTTGAGGTGTTAAGGTTGTGCGCCAAAAAATTATTCGAGGAATACCAAGTTATTCAATAAGTTATATTAAGTTATTATTTATTTGGGCTCGCATGCCAGATGCAAAACTGCATTCAACTAGGATTGCATTTGCTTTAATCTCGATCATAATGAAGCAGTGCTACTATTTTCAAGGTTTTTTAGATTAACAGGTAGAGTTTATTTCGTATATTAGTCACCAAGAAAGTAAATGTCGTTCTGGAATTTTGTATGTGATTTGGTTTCGCTTGCCAGTAGAAAACTTTCTCCACTAAGGATGACAGCTGCGCTTATCTCGAGCAAAGTATTGTTCTGCGAGCACGAGAATGAATCATCAAACAATTATCATCAAATGATTCTACAATAAAAAAATATTTCAAGGCGACCAAACTGGTAGAATGGTTTTTTCAAGATTTTCGTTGCATTATAAGATAATATCCGCAGTTATAAACAAGCGACTTGAATTAAACCACAGCGTAGTTCTACGTCAACAATGCGGTCGTGTCTTGAACACAACCTCCTATAATTTTTTTTTGTTGAGTACTTTTGTACTCGCTTGTCGTTGTGCAGACAGGAATTCCCTAAAACGTACTTTTAAACTGAGAAGCCTGGCAGAATTGTCATTTCAGATACTAGAGGTGAGTGAACTTTCGCGGTTCGAGAACTACGTAAACATGAGATGTGCAATAATTTCAGAGGGAAATGTAAATTACAATGATTGTTTGACAATTTTTCCGTTCAAATATATCAGACGTAAAAGGACGTTCATCAAATTTATTTGCAACGAAGAACATAATCTATTACAAAAATTTCGAAGCATTCCATAATAATATTCGAAGTGGTAAACAAGTGGATTGTATAATGTACGTTCAAAATATGCGGTCGTGTCGTAGATACAACCCGTTACAATTTTTATTATATGCTTCGGTATATGACACATGGTTCGCACTTCAAATGTAAATTTGAAGAAAATAGATCAATTTCTCTACAATCCAATGAAAAATAATGAGCATGATCACGAACGTCACTTCACGGTGAAAACGAAATGAATTGTATGCAATTTGTATGCATTTTATTCCTTTTTCACCGTGAAGTGACGTTCGTAATCAGGCCCAATACAACATAGCACAAAATTGTTCACAACCTAAATTTACTCGGGCAATGAAGACAACCATAGACTTGTTTTATCTGTGTTCCTTCTAAACGAAATGAATTTAATTTAAATCTAAAACCGAAAAGGTGTGCATAAAAATTGAAAGAGGTGTAAAATGGCTTCTAAGAATTTCCACATGCTTCCGTTTCGTCGGCGTGAGAAATCTGTTCGTTGGGTTATTTTATATTCAAAATTCCGAAACCACACTAACACGTTTTGGTAGCATGTGCAAAAATAAACATTACTCTAAACCACAAGACCCACAATTCTGCCTTCTATCGATTAGTTTCCCATTGTTCGTGCCACGAGATAATTAAATAAGCACATTAACTCCGACAGCACGAAGCCACCTTGATTGCCTTAAGGTAATGCACTTTAATAGCTCCCTGGGTGCACATTGAAAGCCCATTCGACAGCGACACACGTTGTTTATTAATCAATCTCCTTTCGCCGGCACCGCCCATCACCTGAGACCCGGAGGAATAGCTGTCCGGATATTTCATTACATCCCTCATCCGCTACAAACCCCCCAGGAAGCCCCCTTTCTAAAAGGCTTCCCTGCAAAATGTCAAGAATGTGACCACACAATGGAAAACACACGTCGGGGCAGCTGTCGGCGAGTTGCACCGACATCCTGCGCTCGCCCATCTGTCGATTAGACGCCAACGGTAACGATAATGCATTGCCCGTGTTGATTGCCTTTGTCCACCTGGAAAAGCGAACCCCAGATGGAAACGATGAGGCCTGGCGCAAATTACTAATGCCAACACCGTTATGTGCGATTCCGGGTTTGGGGTGGAGTTATGTCAGGATTGCGGGGAAATAATGTGGAGAATGTGTACAAATAATGGGGAACATGAATCGATAACAACCGGATGGTTAGCTTAGCCGTGGGCGCGTTTGCATCTCCGCCTTATTCTTGAGCCATTTCCAGCGATTGAATCTCGGTGGCATGTAGCCTGGGGGTACTTCCTGTCGATAATTGCTAGCAACTGTGAGTTGCTTTGATTCTCGATTCAACCGAAGGATGTGGTATGGTTCGAACTAACTCATAATGATCTAAAATATTTATTCCTGTAAAATTCTCTATTGAAATTATTGAATGCTTCACTGAAATGCGTCACAGAAAAATAATCTTATCAAACCAACACCAGAGACGTTTAGCGAACCAAAATCCCTACCGTCATTTTACGAGCCAAATTGGGTCCATTTGTACGTTGAATCGAACATTGACTGGTGCTCAAAGGAACATGAAAATGAGGTGCTATGAACCAACAAAACACCGATAATCACTATTCGGTGGTTCTTCTTGAGCGATCGGAGAAATAAAAAGGCATCACATTGAATGAGGCGTCACTCGGAAAAGAGGAACCCATTGAAACGAACGATGATTGCGAATTTGTGTTTAATAGTCTGGAAGAAAGAGCTCTGATTCGATGAAATTGGCCGAACGCGTGACGGCGAAAGAAAACGGCACCGGCTGTGGCTTTTGTGGGTATCGGGGGACAGGAAAAAAAAAAAGATGCGGACACAGCAAAATGGACGATGCAAGGTGACAGAGGGCGCAAATTTTGTACACATCGTGCCGTAGATTCATGTCCAGAATATACCGATGAGTTGGTGACGGTGGAGGGAGCCACTTCGATTTGAAAACGTGCATTGGGTTAATGTGGTGGTTCATTCCTGTAGCTAAGGGTGGGAGGGATGAACCGATTCATCCGTGGTTTTTCAGAGCGAGTTCATTTTATACTCAGTTGAACGCTGAAAGCATTCGACGGCTTATAATCATCACAGTCTTTGCTGTGAAAAGCTTGATAAATACTAGACGATATTATTAAAATGAAAATTGTTAGATTCCAGCTACGATAGAATACCCTCATTTTACCTTTCTTTCTGGAATTAAATTTTTTTTGTGGATCACATCAACACTACCAAAAAAGCGGGGCTTAGGTCTTTGTCTACTGAATCAAAGCGAGTGTTTAGAACCAGACAAAAAAGGAGAAAATGATATCACGTGGAATGGGAAATTCAATGCCTCGCACAAAGATTGCGCATAAAATATCAAACGGCATATGTCATCTTTGAGAACCATCAGAAAGATGAGGCGGATATGTTAAAAAGAACTACGATTGTATCCTTGAAAAGTCATGTTTCCTATGACATAAATGCAGTTTCTTTCAGTTCAATAGGGTAGAAGAATCTGTTATCGCAATAGTACTTACACTGATGGACATAAATATTCGGCATATGCATGAATCTACCACGAATGCTTTTTACTAAGCGATATTATTCCAATCCACTTCCGAAGGTTATTCAAGTGAAACAATATAGTCTTATTATAAATTTACTTTATTGGGAAATCAAAACAATGAAAACAATTAGCTTATTTTACAAAAATCATAACTTTATCTTCAAATTTAGCTGGACAAAAGTATTCGGCACTTAGAACATTTCTCCAAAAAAACATTTCTGAACAAATTATCTAGACATTTAATATCTTGTGTTTAATCCTTTCTGTGCAATGACCTCTTTCAATCGATTTGTCATTGAGTGTACCAGCTTCTCGCATACTTTAGGCTCGATCTTATACCATTCTTCACGAAAAATATCTTTCAGCTGCTTTTGTGATGTTACATGATGTTCACGTACACGTCGATCTAGAACATCCCACAAATGCTCTATGGGATTCATATCCGGTGATTGGGGTTGCGTTTTGTGCTGATAGGGTGTATTATATAGCAGCCAGAGGCATACCGCTTCCGCAGTATGTTTAGGGTCGTTGTCTTGTTAGAAGTAGAAATTGCCCAACTTTTCAGCACTTTTCTTCATATTTTCTTTCAAAATATTTGAATATTGCTCCTTTTTCATGATACCATCTACATATACCAATTCCCCGACAACGGATGCTGCCATACAGCCCCAGACCATGACTGATGCACCTCCTTTTTCACGATAGCTTGAACATTTTTCTTCTGCAGCTCAGTATCCGGTTTCTTTTTTTTGGGGGGTCTTCGTAGCCACTTGGTTACGTGTTCGCTTACTAAGCGATCGATCGTGAGTTCAAACTCAGGGCCCTCAATTGACCATCTTTATGTTGTTATAGAATAACTACGTCCATGCAACCATCATCAGCGATGGAGATCGATCCACGTTGGAACAAAGATCGATTTATCCATACAACTGCTTTGTTCTGCAAGAAACATCGAGCTGCTGTTCTATAAATAACACAACAATGATCAATATCAACTGTCTCCGCTGTCCGGTCTGCTGAACAATGGAAGAACAGATAGAATACCCTTACGCCTAAATGGCTACTACAGTGTAATTTACCATAATGTAATGGAAGAGTAAAAACCTAACGCCTAAATGGCTACTACTTCTACTGTGTAATTTACAATTTATAGAAACATAAACATATGTACATGTACACGATAAAAACCCGGCTCTGTTACAGATAAAATGCTATTGAGCCTGATAAATAAATAAATGGGATAAAAAAAAAGTATCCGGTTTTCGCCATACCAATACCCTTCCATCTGATTTGTAAACATTGAATTTGCTCTCATCGGAAAACAACACATTGTTCCAGAAACTAATCGGGTGATTTTGGTAATTGTGTGGATAGTGTATGTAATCCTCCCTTTACATCCAACGTATTTCGCCTGCAATGTGCAGTCTTTCCCCTTATACACACCGTGTCAATGTGACACAGCCCTGCGCTCATATTTCGCCCACTTTAAGGTTTAGTACAACCCTGCATCATCCAACCCAATCACGCAGCACGAACACTCGTCCTCTTTCGTGTCTGGGCAGCGGTGAAGGTAAGACGTGTTTTCTGTAGCTGAAGTGTAAAGCAATTCCGAAATGGCTGGTCTCATGGTGGCTGAAATCTACACATTGGCGATCCTGCCAGGAGGCTGTTTTATTCAGCCTAAAGAACAATTTGGAAATATTGTTTCTGCCGCTTAGAGACCGGTCAGTGCGTGTTGGAAATTATTGAGTGATATTAGCCAAGATGAAGGAAGAAAGAGGAAAGGAGACGGAAAACACGTGTTTTTTTTCTCATGCAGTGGAAAATAATCGAGAAGACTTTTTCTATTGTAGTAAACTTAGTTCGGTTTCTTTATACGTACGTTATTATTTGAAAGCCCGCCAGTAAAAAACTAGTGGGAAAAATGGTAACATGGTAGCGGATCGAGACGACCGCACTCTGAATTTTGGCAGCGGATCGAGACGACCGCGATGGTTAAAACGGAAGAAACGGAAGCGGATCGAGACGACTGCGATGCTTAGAACGGAGGAAACGGAAGCGGATCGAGACGACCGCGAAGATTATAACAAATTAACTGGTAGCGGATCGGGACGACCGCGTTTGGTAGATGTGGTAGTTAAACACAGTAGCGGATCGAGCAGACTGCGCGAAAAGGCAATGAATTTGGGTAACTTAACGTTAGCCTACATTACTGTAAAATGGAGTTAAACAATGATCGAGTGCTAACGGTTCATCGTTTAATGATTTTTTTTTTTTTGCATTTTACCTGAATAAATGTGTTCGATTTTTCTGAGTGATTCGGGAGAGTTTGATGATATGCCATCGACTGACGAGTTTGGTACCGATAATCAGTATCAGTATCTCTATTAACGTATGAAGCAATTGGGAGAAACACTAAAGCAACAATTGAGAGGCATGGATACCGGTCACGAGGATCCGCATGGAAATTACCGGAGCTGGAATACCGCCAACTTGAGCGCGAGTGCATGCTCAGAAATTATTCGATGGGAAAATATTCGGCCATTCCCTGACAACGTATTTTTTTGACGCAAGATTACGTCTTTTATTTCTGTACTGTGGTCTAAGTTAAAATTTTCGAATACGAAAGCGTTACGTTGGAGGTGCAAGGGTTTAAACGTTAATATCTCTGCCGGCTAAACGAAGTGGTATGATAATCACTTTATTCAAACGATAAAAGTATCAATGATGTATACAAATGATGCCTCTGGCTATGTATTCGATAGAGGAAATTTCGAAATGTTTTATTTGGGGTAACTAGAATATTTCATTATTTCAAAGAAACCGCTTTGTTAGATAAAAGCAACACTGCCAATCTAAAATGTTCACGAAGCTTTGAGTAGATTGGTGCGGAAGCTCATGTGGGTTCCGTATATCGTTGGTTTTCATACCATTGGGTGCAGAGAGTTTGTGTACAATCGGTTTGAATGTAATGGTTGTTGATTTTATACATTGACAAAAATATATAATTGTGATGGTGGAACAAATATAAAATCGTCTTTGGCGGCAGTCAATAACCTGCTTAACGCGAGGAATCAGAAATCAAAAACAGACGCAAAGGCTCGAGAAGACGCAAGGTGGGTAACTCACCAACTTCCAAGAAGCTATCTCTACAGAACATTCAGAAAGCTAAAGAATCTACCAGGACATTGCTCTACAGCCACTCCAGGTAGAAATTCCAAATCCTAACGTTGAACATCAAATACAAGCCAAGAGAATATCTCAATATTTGAAAAATTACATAACAATTGTGGAAGATGAAGCAATTGAAATCTAACAAGTAAAAAGTGGGATATTTAATTATCTATCTGACAGCAACTCAACTATTTATCCATGAGTTTTAGTTTTTTTTTCGGAAGAGGGGTGATGTGTGGATAGTGTATGTAATCCTCCCTTTACATCCAACGTATTTCGCCTGCAATGTGCAGTCTTTCCCCTTATACACACCGTGTCAATGTGACACAGCCCTGCGCTCATATTTCGCCCACTTTAAGGTTTAGTACAACCCTGCATCATCCAACCCAATGACGCAGCACGAACACTCGTCCTCTTTCGTGTCTGGGCAGCGGTGAAGGTAAGACGTGTTTTCTGTAGCTGAAGTGTAAAGCAATTCCGAAATGGCTGGTCTCATGGTGGCTGAAATCTACACAGTAATCTTTCGCAAAGTTCAACCTTTTAGTCTGATTAACCTTGCTAATAAGAGGCTTCTTACGACAAACACGGGCTTTATATTGGGCATTATTCAACACTTTGCGCACCGTTCTGGAAAAAAAACTTCTTGCCCACTGAACTCCAGCAGCTCTCCTCGCACTTTTGACGAAGATGTTTTCAGTTCTTTCTCAATAATTTGTATTATTTTTCGCTTTTCTCTATCCGTTAACTTGCAAGGACTTCCCGTCCTAGGTTTTTTTGTCGAAGTTATCGCTGTTCTTATAACGATTGATAATATCCTGTACCGTTGTTCTTAGCATACCAACACTCCTAGCTATTTCGGAAACTGTGTTATTCATTTTGAACAAATTCAAAACAATTTTCCTTTTCTCCATCGTAGTTTCCACACCTTTTCTGCCCATTTTGTTACCACGGAATAAAAATCATACGAACGCAGCCGATTTTTATTAAAAATATACAAAAGTGATTAAATGTGTCAGTTTCATTCATTTACAGTGTTTCCAGATCTTTAGGGATCGATAAATTAACATTTTTTTCAACGTGACGAATACTTCTGTCCAATAAAAAATGTGGAACTCGGCCTTTTTCTTTCCTGTAATTTATTAAAGCAGGGTAAATTATTGAAAACTTCTACTGCTTCTACTGAGTACACTTCACAGAATCTACTGCACCTGCACAGTTGAGTTTATATTACAGACTATTTGTGTATGTAATACAAATGCGATAAATTGATTCATGACGAATACTTATGTCCACCAGTGTATAATGGTAATACGAGTGAGTTTTTTATTAGTTTAGAAAACAAATCTTATTTTCAATGGCCCTAATATGATTTTTAAACATCAAAAATCCCTTCTTTGTCGATTTTGGTACTTGATTTCATGCGAAACATTTTTGTTTTGTTGAGAAATCTAGTTTGAAAACAGTGTGTCCCATTGATGCTTGCTTCTTAGCATTTTTTAAAGAATTTGTGATCAAAATAATGTGATTTTCATACTGTGAAGCTGCTGTTTTGATGCAAATACAGTGTAGACGCATACAATACAATTTTTTTGATGTGGCGATTCGATCAATTTACACGATTTTATCGAAATAAACTTGTATTTTTGTATTGCCACAATTGGTAAAATTTTACATCTAAAACTAATTATCACAATATCCAAAGCTAGCCTTTGTTCAGTTCCTAAGAGAAGCGAAAATTGCAACACAACTATCATTGCTTTGTGATTCTCCTGTCAGCTAGCAGAGAGGCCTAGCAACGAGGAGCAGACAGTTATTTTCCAACCAGGAAACACTCAACAACAGTCTAAACTAGAGATGAAAAGAATATTCGATAGTTATCGGTATCCTGTCCGGCCAATATTTCGTATCCGGCCGGATACTGGATATTAGAAAAAAACAATAATTTCTCAATAACAGAAAATAAATCATAACCGGAACTTGTAACGCTAGTTAATTCTTTTTTGATGTGTAGTTAATTAAGTGTACCCTCTCTCAGATTATCATACCTGAAGTTCTTAGTTTTTCAATCTTGAATGCAAATAATTTGTTGATGTTCTTTGATTATTGAAATTATGTGGCAAAATCTGACTGGAAGGCCATGGGGTTACTGTAAGAGAAAGTCAATGAAGAGAATCAATCAAAGCAAAAGTGAAAATTAATCCGAATAATGAATTATAAATAATGGGCCTTGTATAGATTCTGATTTGAGAATAATCGCATTATTGAAAAAGGGTAATTTTTCATTCTATCAAAACTTTTTTTCTGTAGTAAAATTACCTTACCTAAACGCTATTATGGAATCAAACGAATGCTGATTGATTCGGTTAATTGGATTTACTATTAACTTGGTTAAAAAAAACACAAAAACATAAAATCTTTGCAGAAAAAATAGATATTTTTCTTTCCGATACTGTTGTTCGCTACACCTACACAAAAACAGAAAAACATTCAAGTATTACATCTCAAAACTTTAAAATGATGTATATCCCATTGATGAACAATAGTGTAGTGTTCAGTAGCAGTACGCAGCCAACTTCGTTGTTGCCCAAAAAATGATGCGTCGACTAATTAATTTAGCAACCCTGTTGTAACATTAGGCTAAAGCTATATTGTACCCGATAATTTAGGTCTGTACCAATAGAAAGCTTGAACAGTTTGGATGAAAGTTTTATTCAAATAAAATTACCCATAAAATTAAAAAGTTTAGCTTTTTCGTTTAAAAGTTTCGTCTGGTGAGTGGTGCTGTGGATCATCGCGAATTTAGTTAGACACAACGTAGGGATTTCTGGTTAGCGTTTATGCGTTAGTTTTTCAGTTACAGCATTTCTAAAATCACATAAAAATTTCGACATCGCACTCCGTTCCCATAATTTTTTGTCGAGTATAGAATTAACGACATAGTATTGCATACTAGGAATAAGATTTAGAGGCATAGTTTTATTTAAAAACTATTATTGAAGAATTATTTAAATCCAATGAACATGTGACAACGACTATTTCCATAACAGGTAGACTTATTACGAAACTCCAGGAACACTATTACCTTAACGGGTACATGGAAGTGACGTTTTCAAAGGTGTTTTTTGTACAATTCAGTCAATTAATCATCGAAATATCAGTGAAAATCTTCAAAAACAGAGTTAAACCCGCTAAAAAAAGTATACTTTTGTATACCTTTGAACTTATATTTATTCGCAAATTTCTGCAAGTTGGTGACATATTCCCTACATAATTGGTACACTTACCCTATACTGTTTTTCAAATTAATCAATCGAAAGATTCAGCCCAATGTGCCGATGAGAGATGTGTTGGCTCGGATAGACCTTGATTACATGTACCAAATCTATCTTTTCCTTAAAGCTATCGATGTTCGTGGGTGATTATCCTTATATCCTTATACCCTCGTTTTCTTCCTTTGCGAGCAATTGGTCCCCTTGCTTAAAACAGTAGATTAAGTTGAAGTGTAAATACACAATAGATATACGAATAGCTTTGAGAATTGAGTGTGTGAGATTATCATTATTTCCTTTTATCCCATCCTTTTCCTGAAAAAAATACGTCACCCTTCTAAACTCGAGTAGACCGCGAGTAATCGGTTTTCTACCTTACTAACCTCAGATTTAATAAAATGTTTATGTATAGTATCAAAAATATAATTAAGAATTCGGCTCCTTTGAACTTATGTAACTGAGCCTGTAAAAATAAACGAATTTGATAAAAAAAAAATCCAAAGATTCACAAAAAAGGGTCTACCAATGTTTTTCACTGAAATCAAAACACACCAGAAGGTAGAACTTTTTGTGATGCGGTTAAATGGACATATAGTGGGGGTGAAACGGACGGGTTTGTAATATACGAAGCGTAGAAGTATCTTGTTTGCGGGTGGTATAATTTTATTTAACCATGGTGCTAAATTATTTGAAATTTCCTTCAATACCTTTACCTTTCAGTAATACCTTTCAGTAACTCAAAAAAAGAGCGTAAAATTTTCTTTCTCCAAGACAATTGCTTTTTGGGCTCCCTAGAAATAGTAGGCGTATTTGGTTTTGCTAGTTTGTATTTAGTCAAAGCAAAGATGGCGTCGAAACAGCACGTGCTCCGCGAACGCATTTGTACGGTTCTACGAAACGCATTTCCAGCAAGGAAAAAAGTTCACGGTGGCACATTTTAAGGAAGAGAATGTACCTGTCAGTACGGTATATCGTATCCTGGGTTCCCTGAACGTAGAGCGAAAGGTCGGAAGTGGTCGTCCGGTGACGATAATGACGAAGCAGAGGAAGACATCGTTAAAGAAGCTGTTTGACAACAAGGACGCAACCAGCCTGCGTGACGCCGGTCGGAAATATGGCTGCTCCCACGTATTGATCCATCGGACCCTCAAGATGGAAGGAATCGTCTGCAGGAAGAAGACGAGGACGCCGGAGTACACGGAGGAGCAGATTGAGACGGTTAAATCACAGTGTCAGTGGATGACCAAAAAATACCGCGGGACGTCTTTCGTTCTGGACGACGAAAGCTATTTTCCGCTGTCCAAAACGAATATTCCAGGAAATGATAATTACTACTCCAGCGACAAGTCATCCACACCGCCTGAAGTGAAATACAAGTTCAAGCACAAGTTTGAAAAAAAGGTTATGTTGTACATCGCCATTTCCGACCGGGGCATTTCAAAGCCTTGGTTTAAGCCGAGCGGTCTGGCAATCAACCAACAAATCTATCGAGAAGAGTGCCTCGATAAAATCCTGCTGCCGTTCATGAACGAGCATCACGCGGATGGGAAGTACGTCTTCTGGCCGGACAAGGCGTCTTCCCATTACGCCAAGAAGACGCTGGCGTATCTTGAGGAGAAAAAGATACCGTTCGTGCCGAAAGATCGTAACCCAACAAACTTGCCCCAGTGCCGCACAATAGAGGATTTCTTTGGCTCACTCAGTGCTCTAGTGTATAAAAACAGGAAGTGGGTTATATCTATGGTATAACCGCAAGGGTGATGTAGGACTATCGTTGATTTAGAGATCATTTGTTTGAAGTTGAATCTGAATTCATTCTGAATGAATGAATATTTGGAGAACTTCGAAAACGAGAGCGTTACGTTGGAGGCACAAGGTTTTATGCATCCAATATTGGATACTGAAATATCCTACTGATGGGGAAGAATAATCTTCAGAAGATATCCTGTTAATTGCGATTGATTGAAAAATCACAAAACCAAATGTATTTGGTCACAGTGTTACATGGATAGAAAACATTAAAATAAACTCTTTCACATGAATGTAATTTTTCATTATTCACCTGTTTTTTTTTTGTCAATTCATTGATAAATATTATTTACAGATATACATGTTTACATTTCATTATTCAATTCATTCTCAAGCGCTAATAAATTTATGGCTCCTTCGGTTCTATGTATGTGTTTTATATATACGACGAGCAATTCTAAAATGCTTATTCTCTGTGTTGTCTGCATATTTCCCTAGCGCAGGCCTTAACAATTGCGAGAAAGATAAAGTTCGCCAACCGTTGAGAATTTCTCTTGTTTTACGCTGCATCAGTGTCCACGCAGTTGCTACTCGACAACATTCGCTGAATTTATGCTGCAGAGTTTCCGTTGTTCCGTTACAGTGTGTACATATTTCGTCGTCCGCCCTTCTTATTATAAACGAAAGTCTACGATGCTGTGTTTTTCCATTCACTAGCATATATAAATCCTCGCGCTGCCTTGCTGTCAATAAATATGATGCAATGTTTTTCCATATTCTAGGCCAGTTTTCAGATGGCGAATTTATTTCCACTTTTGGTGGAGCGATCGCCTCGATGGCAAGACGATGCACTTGATCGGATGTTGGGTTCTGTAGAATTTGATTAGGCAGTGTAGGAATCATCTGAGACAAAATTCTCAGGCAAGGTAGCTCTGAAGGAGGAATTGCTATGTTATGAAAAAGGTACGACTTGTAGAACGGCATGGATTCTATTTCCTTGAGATGACGAGTGATCAAAAGAGATCTGCACTTCAATGCCGGCAATTGCAGTTCAAGCCCTCCATTGTCTCGATTTCGCGCAAGTTGCTGCATGGGAATGCGCTCCGGTACCCTGGTCCATAGAAACGAGCCCATCTCCGACGTGATTTTTGTTGTGTGCACTCCGTATGGTGGTAAAATTGACAAGAGATACCAGATTTTGGATGTGATGAACGTGTTGAGAAGTGTTACCTTCTGAGGTAGAGTTAGTGTTCTCATTGAATGTAGCCACATTTGATGAACGAAATTGTTTACCACGGAATTCCAATTGATTGTTATCATATGACGAATCGAGTTTGCATAAGTGATGCCCAAAATCTTCATTGTGTCGGTCGTTTGCAACCACGGAATGGTCATTGGATTTTGTACCACATTACCAACATCAATGGCTTTTGTTTTCTCCCAATTCAGTCTCGCACCGGAGACCTCTTCGAATTGTAGAAATAGTTCTCTTGCTCGTTCTACTTTTCTCACGGATGTTGCGATGAGACTGATGTCATCGGCATACGCAACAACGAGATCATTCTCGTACACACGTTCCAGTTGTGTTACCAACGGATGTAAATAAAGCACGAATAAGTGCATGGATAAGGGATCTCCTTGCCGAACCGATCGCTGGATGGGAAATGCTTCGGACAGATGACCGTTGATCAGTAAGCGTCATGATGTCACCGAACCAATTTGAGAGAGTAAATTGACTAGCCTCGGGTTGAAGCCTAGTGAGCACATGGTGCGGTGGAGAAATTGTCGGTCCACTCGATCAAAGGCGTGGTCGAGGTCAAATGAGATGAGTTTACCTAGTTGTTTATGTCTCTTCATTTGAGCTATACGATCCTTCAAAGCAAGCGCAGCTTGGAAGATATTTCGTTCGGCATTCACACACTTTTGGCTCTCACTAAGCACTCCGTTAGCACTCATCACTCTTTCTATTCGACCTTTCAGAATACGTGACATAATTTTGTAGTCGTAGTTGAGCAGCGAAAAATCTATACGAGCGAACTGTCTCATCAGCATGTTTCTTTTTGACCAACACAATTACTCCGTCAACGAATTCGGAAGGGAAACGACCAGCGAGTGCCTCATTTAGTATCAGGTTGATCTCCTTATGTATCACATCTATGGTACGAAGGTAGAACTCCTTCGGCAATCCATCAGGGCCTGGGGATTTCCTTGACGCGCTTGTTTTGATCGCCACGATTATTTCGGTTCATAACGATTTCGTTCGCCTCGTCATGTTCTGGAATAACCCGTTCGCATTCAAACTAGAGATGTGCCATCCGCTCATGAGCTGTTCCGAAGAATCGACTCTTTGAAGTGAGTTGACGCGGAACAGCTCGCAAAAAAAAATCAAACAGCTCTTCAGCTCACTTTGATGATGATGAAGGAGAGAAAAGAGCTGTAGAATTGAAGAGAGTGTGTGAGCTGTAAGATTCAAATGAACTGACCGTCTCTCGCTCTTCGTGTTAAGACATCAGTTTAGTTTCATTTGTCCCTCGTCTTTTCAACTGTTATATTCGCGTTGACGGCATTGAGCTTTGTTTACCAGTTTAGGGGGCGCCAAAAATAATAATTGGCCCTCAGGCAGAATGAACACGTTTTTAAAATTCATATTATTAATGAAAATTAACTTCTGTGTATCAAATGAGTATTCTATTTCAATGAAAAACACTTTGTTTGCAGGCGGTGCAAAAATCTCATAAGATTTTTTTTTTTTTTTGAAGAAAACTTTCTATTGTAATGTAAAGCCTCAGTAAAAATGTCGGAAATGTTGTACTCGCCGAGTCTGTTGTAAATAATAGTCTGGAATACGTGTTTCAAGTAATTAATAATATGGTGTGAAAAATTTCATTTGAATTTTAACATTTTCAAACTGGCTTCGTGGCTATCGAGTTTGGGACCCAAATTGAAAGTCGGCACTGACAACTGAGCTGAAGAGCTGTTCATAAAGAACAGCTCATTTGGATGAGCTGATATGATCAGAGCTGTTCATCATGATGAGCTGATTTGCACACCTCTAATTCAAACGTGTCGTTTTGTATGGTCTCGCTTTCTGCATACAGCCGCTCAAAGTATTGGAATAGATTATTTCGTATGTCTTCGGAATTTTGGATGATCTCATTTCTCTCGTCACGAAGTTCGGTGATCGTGGTTTTTTTCCTCCTTCTTTCACCTAGCTGGAATGTGGATATTGGCTCTCCGGAAATACGGGTCTCGTTTATACGTTGAAATATTTGAGTAAATCTCCGTTGATGTGCAAGCATCTCTTTTTTTATTCTGTTGATAGTGACTAGCATATCAGGGTTCTGCCAGTAGCCATCGTAGGCTTGTCGTAGCTAGATATATAGGCGTTGTTGCTCTCGGTGAAAATTATCGTATGTCTGTTTCGATTTCCATCTGAAAAATGACGCGATTTTTGGTTTGGCGTATGAAAGCCACCACTGCATCCACGAAGCGTAGTTTCTTTTCTGACGAGTCCAATACTGCCACTTCAATTTGAATTCGACAATATTTTCGTCTGTTAAAAGATTTGGGGAAAGGGACCAGTATCCTCGACCGTGTTGTCTGCCCAAATGAGGTAAACTTTATGATCGCTAAAAGAGCAAACATGTGTTTCTGCTGCTCGTAACATTTCCCGAAATACACGGCTAACGTATAAACGATCTAGTCTTGAAGCTGAGTTGTGTGATCCATATGTAAACCCGGGAGTATTCGGGTGCAACCTTTCCCAAGCATCTTGTAGTTGTAGTTGTTGTACTGTTGCTCGGAGAGCAGGACTCGCGTTCTGACCAGTAGCATCACTCTGTCGTACAACACAGTTGAAATCTCCGGCTAATATAATATGTTCGGAAGGGTGCCGGAGATGGTATGCGACGGAATTGTTGTAAAATTGTTCTCTATCCGCACGCAGTGCGGTGCCTGATGGAGCATATACATTACATAGAATGGTATTCTGTAATCTCAGCGTTATAATTCGTCCGTCGAGGCTCTCCACGTGAGAGAACACGATGTGATCTTTGAGCGCAATAGCTGTACCTCTTCTGGATTGGTCTACGTTACATATGGTGTTGAAGCCGGGTAGCCACAGATTCTCGTTTGCTACTTCTTGGAGAAAAACGACGTCTAAGTCGAGCATTCGGATGAAATTTTTGAGAGCCTCCAGCTTCGTCTCGTTCGTGATAGTATTGATGTTTATTGTAGCGAGATTGTAGCTTGTATATTCGGTCATGGTCTACTATCTCCGAGATGCGAATCATCGCTGTCGTCTTGCCGCAGTTTTTTATCTTGTTGACGTTCTATTATTTTCCCGCTTCTCAAGGAGGTCGACGACCCATCAGTGTCGATTTCTTTTGCACACTCTGTAGTTATTATTTTTCGAGACGTGTCAACACTGGGGAGTTGTCTTGGGGCATTCACCCCGTCCTCTCGCTTTGAAGTACCGACGGCAGACGGTGGAGGCATAATTGGACTTTGTACTCTTTGTGATTCTACCAATATTCTGCTGTTCTGTTGTTCTGCTGGTTTGAGCGTGGAATTATTTTGCACGGTTTGCACGGTAGCCAACAGCTTTAAGTTCGCTGATGCTTTGTGTGTAATCGGTTTCGGCCGTAGCACGACTTGCTTAGATGTGTTTCGAGCTACACTCGCATATGAATGCTGATCTGCAGATAGCTTTTGTACCAGCAGTTTTTTATTTCCAATGCTCGTAATGCCATTATGTACGTATTCACCGCAGTGGCGACAGGTTTGCTTCTGTCCGTGGTACGATACGATAGTCGTTTCACCGTCAATGGAGACGAGAGATGGTATATTTTTCTTTACTAACATTTTAGCGATTCGGACTCCTGATGGCAGTCCAGCTAGCGGATAGCGACTGTCCCATACTTCTTCTTGAATTGAGATTACCTCACCGTAGTCGTTGAGAAACTCAGTGATGCGTTGATCTGTGACGTCGATTGAAAGATCGTATAACTTCACCTCAACCGTTCCGTCTACCATCGTGATTCGTAGATTGTATTGCTTGTCATCCACAAACATTGTGTGTTTATTATCGTGATCCTCTACCACTTTTAGCGCTTTCGATAATTCAGCAGTCGTGACAAAAACACAACCATTGTGCTTACTGCAATGTACTCTTTCAAACTCTTCGGGCTTCAGACCCAAATTATTCGTGACGAATCCGTGTACGTCTACGAAAGACGGTTTTTTCGGGATGACCGAATAATCAATGCGGAATGTATTTTTGCGTCGAAACATAGCACTCTGGTCCTCACGCACTGCAAGCACACGCGAAAGGCGAGATATCACGATATTCGGAAATTGGTACGCGAAAAAACTTTGAATAGCCCGTGAACGACTTCCGTAATCTGCGCTTACAAAGTATGTCTGCACGGCTCGGAAGATGAGCACTAACTATAATAGTGTTAACAGCACTTGATTGAAACATATTTGGTCACAGTGTTACATGGATAGAAAACATTCAAATAAACTCTTTCACATGAATGTATTTTTAAATTCCTAGAGGAACTGGCAGATTATTTTCCGGATCTTTCTCGATGCTGAACGGCATCCAAACCGAAAGAATTTCGTGCGTGTATGTATGTGTGCAGCGGCTGCTTCGATGGTCACCTTCTCTTCTCCTGAAGGATCGGCTTCTCTGTGTTCCCTCACAGTTTCAAACAAACTGCTTGCGTTTCAGGGCAGATCTCGATCCTTCGCCGTCCAGCACCCTCAGCAACGATGTTGTCTTGTCGATGTCCTCACGAAAAATGAATGTGTCTCACCACCAGAATATCGCTTAAGTATGCTTTTTGTGCGTGATTGAATCGAGAGAAGGCGTGGTTTACGATGGCAATTTGGAAGGCAAACTAGACTGCCGTAATCTCGCAAAGTGACGCAAGCGCCAACATTGACATTTTACGTTTTTTGTTATAGATCGATAAAGAATACCAAATCCTTCCAAACAACTGAGAAAATTTACAGAAATGTGAGAAAAAGACCCTGTGAAAGCTTGAAAACGGAGTGGCGCAAGCGCCATTTCCACTGTGATGGGGCGCAAGCACCATTTTCTCTATGTTGTGACGTAATTTGATAGTGATGTGATGTGATTTTTTTTATCTGTTCTGATAGAGTATGATGAACGCGCAGGGACAGCAATATTCACATAACAACTTCTTCCGTAATGAACGTTTAGCATAATAAAAGTCACATGCCTTCTTTCTTGTAAAAAAAATGGGTGGGTTATATCTATGGTATAACCGCAAGGGTGACGTGGGACTACCTTAGCTTATCAATCATTTGTTTGTATTGATTAAATTTTTGATGGAATGAAACAATTCCCGAATTCAATATATTTGATTTGTAAGTAAAAAGATTGTGAAATGTCATGTAAGGTCAATTCATGCATTGTGATAGTAAATTTAATGACAGTCCTTTTACGGTTTGTGAACGGGAGAATTTTCAAACGATTATTTTATTTTACATTTGCTTCTGAAGTTTGCATCTCTCAAGTGTACGTACTTATTGAACCGCGAAATCGCTTGATTATATGAACTTCAGGCACTCAGTTCCGATTTTGACATGTATGTCGAACGCATATTGTTTAATGAATAGGCGTTATCGCAGCAAATGGTTAACACCATTTTGCCTAATCATCAAATGGTATGCGTAGAAATTCAATGAGCGGAAGATATGAAGGTATATCCTTCAATACAATAGTGAATAACCGAGCCAAAGCATTGTGTTCGTACCCGCTTTTGTAATCCATGCTAGGAAAATACTTTGCGGAGTGCAAAAATATACCCCCAGAGATACCCCCGACTTGCATGAATCAAAAACTTCAACTTCTGCTTTTTATACTATAAAGGATTTAAACTTGAAAGTTCATTCGTCTCTAGTGTCTGCACGATTTTCCCAGGTTCCTAAGTTTAAGAGACCCTGTTAAAGAAACATATTCTAGTATGCACAAAGGCAAGCGAGTACAAAAGTACTCGAAGCTTGCATTTATTTGCAGAGCCGATTTTCACAGACATTTTGGTTTTGAAGTCTGTGTTAAGCAAACACATTTCAGTCGGAACAAATATGCCACTGACTTGCATGAATTTACAATGCCAATTTCCTCAGACACCTTGGTTATGAATTCCCCCGACTTTCATGAATTTGCAATGTTGATTTCCCCACGCTACGTGGATTTGAACTCTGTGTTAGGGAAACACATTTCAGTCGGACCAAAAATGCCCCTGACTTACATGTATTTGGAATGCCAATTTCCCCACGCTCCTTGGATTTAAAGTCTGTGTTAGGGAAACACATTTCAGTCGGAACAAAAATACCCCCGATTTTCATATATTTGAAATGCTGATTTACCCAAGGCTGCTTGGGTAAACACAGCCATCAAGTGTTAGGGAAATCGTAGATCGGGCCAATCAAAATGAGGCAGTTATGCCGTTTAGATAACGCTTAACATTTTACAGTTATTCAATTGTTTATCTAATGAAAAATAACATTTTATTAATTGCGATAGAAGCGTAGAAATATTCCCTATCAATTGATGCAAACATCTTTCCGATCCAGTATGAAATGTTCGAGTTATAATCATTCGGAATCTTTCATTTTTTCCTGCATGTTCTGTGTTTAGGTTTTCATTTTACCCCCCATATACTCCGGTTAGACGTAGTCCCACGTCAAAACAGGAAGTGGGTTATATCTATGGTATAACCGCAAGGGTGACGTAGGACTATCGTTGATTTAGAGATCATTTGTATGAAGTTGAATCTGAATTCATTCTGAATGAATGAATATTTGGAGAACTTCGAAAACGAGAGCGTTACGTTGGAGGCACAAGGTTTTATGCATCCAATATTGGATACGGAAATATCCTACTGATGGGGAAGAATAATCTTCAGAAGTTATTCTGTTGATTGCGATTGATTGAAAAATCAAAAAACCTAATGTATTTGGTCACAGTGTTACATGGATAGAAAACATTAAAATAAACTCTTTCATATGAATGTAAATTTAAATTCCCAGAGGAACTGGCAGATTATTTTCAGTAACGATTAGATATTTCCACATTTTCCTCGATACTGGAAACCCACCAGTGGTTAATGCTAACTTGATAACCATCTGTTAATAGCACTTGATTGAAACATATTTGGTCACAGTGTTACATGGATAGAAAACGTTCAAATAAACTCTTTCACATGAATGTATTTTTAAATTCCTAGAGGAACTGGCAGATTATTTTCCGGATCTTTCTCGATCCAAACGGAAAGAATTCCGTGCGTGTATGTGTGTGTGTAGTGGATGCTTCGAGATCTTCCCGGGGAACCGTTTGTAGCATCACTCTCCTCCTGATGGATTCCCTTCTGGCCTAAGGTGCACAAACAGGCTCTTGGTGACACCATTCATCCGCGCTTTCATGATAAATGAAGAGCTTCACCACAACAGCGACAACATGCTCCAATCGCTGTTCAATTAGAACTGAGTGGATTTCCTAGCGGCGCTCGCTTATATACCGATTGGTGATTTCAATAGCCTATTTTGAAAGTAAATTTAAGACTATTGAAACAAGTTTTTGGATCAGAAAGTAACAAGTATAGAACGCGTAGACATTTTATCTTTCGAATGAAGTGTTTATCATACCATTTCGTTCAGTTGTTTAGGAGCTATTAACACTCAAAATCTCGGTCTCCGGCGTAACACTTTCGTTTTCGAAACTTTGATTTTACACCCCGGTATAGAAATGAAAGACGTAGTCCTACGTCAAAACACTTTTCCGAGAAGCTTGTCATGCCAAGTATTTTAATCAAAAACAGTCCATCCCCATGTAATGTTACTTTTATAATAGCAATTTTGTTTCAGAATTAGAAATCATGTACTAAGAAGCTCACAAAACCATGTACTTTAAATTCATGAAATCAAACTCATCTTCAAGTACAGTTATCCTAGATTGAAGTGTATTGCTGTTCTCACATATAGCTCATAAAGATTAGAACTAAATAGTTCAAACTCATCAATTTAATTGTTGATTACAAGGATTCCCTAATATGTAGTGTCTTTTTTCTTCAGGCATCAAGGGACAAAGCTTCTTGACGATGTTTACATTCCTCGCCTGTTCAATTTCTCTTTCGGATAAATTGAAGCTGAGTGTTGATTGAAAGATAAATGTCGGATTTGGTGAACAGCTGCACTCTTCTAAATGCTCCAAACAAAACCAAACACATCTTGTAACATAACTCAAAACATCCTCGCGTAAACTGAATCTGTTTTACTTCGGATAATTTCGGACGGCATTATGTTATTTAACACGGATGGTTTCAATTGCATTTTGAATTCGAAAAAATCGGTGCTGTCCATAATTATTACAAACGGGTTCTGAACTACGTTGACCTGCTCGACTCATGCTACAAAGTTGGGTAAGTATGTGAATTCTTCTCCCTGATGCTTCGCTCAACGGCAGCATGTTGGAGAAAATAATTGGAAACAGATTCTCACATACTTTGATGGATGAACGCCAATCGGTTGTGGAAACAGCGATTTAAATTTGCTGTTTCCAAAACAAATTGGCGTTGGTGGCATAGCTTAAATAAAACTGCATTTTTTCAAAAATCAAGCCGATGGCAATGTTTTTCCATCAACAATACACATTTTGTACAGATCAGATTTTCGTAATGTACGCGTATGCTGATTATACATGCAATTTTACAAAAAGTCTCGTACTGAAAATTCTTACCTCTGGCGCTTGCGTCACTTTGCGAGATTACGGCAGTAGAGGGGAATGAACTCTCTGAGCTCGGAACTTTCGGCGACTGAGCAATAATCGATTGCGGGCGCATACAATATTGGATACGGAAATATCCTACTAATGGAGAAGAATAATCTTCAGAAGCTATCCTGTTAATTGCGATTGATTGAAAAATCACAAAACCAAACATATTTGGTCACAGTGTTACATGGATAGAAAACATTCAAATAAACCCTTTCACATGAATGTATTTTTAAATTCCCAGAGGAACTGACAGATTATTTTCAGTAACGATTAGATATTTCCACAGTTTCCTCGATACTGGAAGCCCACCAGTGGTTTCTGCTAACTCGATAACCACCTGTTAATAGCACTTGATTGAAACATATTTGGTCACAGTGCTACATGGATAGAAAACATTCAAATAAACTCTTTCACATGAATGTAATTTTGAATTCCCAGAGGAACTGGCAGATTATTTTCCGGATCTTTCTCGATGCTGAATGGCATCCAAACGGAAAGAATTCCGCTCGTGTATGTGTGTGTGTGTGTGTGTAGCGGCTGCTTCGAGATCTTCCCGGGGAACCGTTTGTGGCATCACTCTCCTCCTGATGGATTCCTTTCTAGCCTAACGTGCACAAACAGGCTCTTGGTGACACCATTCATCCACGCTTTCATGATAAATGAAGAGCTTCACCACAACAGCAACAACAACAAGGGACCCGGAACTGGAAATGAAACATTTTGAAAATTTTGATTTTGAGGAATCGTTAGCTGGTTTGTGGAATAACCTCGATCCCGTCAAAGCAGAATATCAAAAATCGATGAAGCGGAATTACTAGGATATTCAGCCGAATGATTTGCTCGTCACGCAAGGATATCCCAGTATCTTTGGTAAGTAGTTAAATGTAACGACAGAAGCTGCAGCATTGAACCAAGGAGTAGTTAAGTCAACATCAATTTATACCAGCTCATGTTCCCCTCAGCTAAACGCCAGACGGTTCGAAATGCATAAAAAATGAATAATCTTTTTTGTATTCAAATCATTTTCTGTAAAAATTAAACTTTTTTTTTGTATTTTTTAAAATTTGACATAGAAAAAATACATATAATCTCAAGTCCTCTATTTTCGATCTCGGTTTCAGTATTTTTGTATGAACAATATCCAAATAGTTTAACTGTCGTTCTTTTTTCAAACAGAACGAATTTATTTACGTTGTTAAATGACATATGGCGCTACATCCACTTCTTCAAACTTTCATCCACAAATGTGCAAGTAACCTCAATTCACTTAAGGCCAGGCGCATCGTCGGCGATTTGGAAGTTTTTCTGAATACAGTAAATTATTGAAATTTTTTAAATCATACATGATCGGACTGCGAAGTGACAATCACACTATTGTCCTCAATCCTGATAAAACGCTGGGAGGGGAGCACGTGTGTGGATCGACCCCACCCCCGAGCCCATGTTGTTGAGGACATTATTGGAATTATGGTAGGCGACTGCACAGCGACACGAGAGATTGTGATTCGAAGAAGAAACTCTCCATCTTCTTCTTCAATTGCCCAACGTTCCAAACGTTCGTCGTAACGGACAAGACGGATATTGCATAAACATTAAACAACGAGATCCCGTCATAGATACTTCGTTTATTATGAACATCATTTCTCATTTTGAATTAATGTTTATAAACATGCGGTTAGAGGAGACGAAGCAAACAAAATAGTGGTGTGAGCTCGCTGGATTTTTATGTATATCGTATGATAATTTGATGTGGCCAGGACAACATCATTCTACGATATCATGAGCTGTGCCAACAATTCATGGTCGACATGTACGCGATGGTACGCGGTTGAACGATCGAGTGCGTTTCCTACGACAAAATAAACAGGATATAGTACCCCAGCCATAACATGTTTTGCATGTTGAATCAATGCGATTGATAGTTACTAAAAACTAAAAAAAAATTAAAAAATATAATGGCTGTGGTTTTATATTGAATATAATGCAAAGTGCCCGGATTAAAAAGAGTCCGGATTCAAAGGCATTACTTTACATTCACTTGCGAGACGCTATCATGAGCAATTCCAATACAGCCTTTACTATTGCCAGATTACTGCACAGCAATAAAAAATGGACGTCATTTGGACGTCGTTTCTTGTTAAACATCTCGAGCTTTGAATCATTCAAATCATGCTCGAATTATTTTCTGAATCACGTATGAGGTTCTGAACAACGTATTTCTCACCCTTTTTGACTGTTTCTTGTTAGAATTTGTTCCTTTGTCTTCCGCCCATTTTTGTTGTTGCAAAGTTTTTTTTATATGAGTACAACAACTCAATTACTGAACTCGACTTTAAACTTTTGTCATAAAATTCGAGAAATATATAAATTTAATTAGACTCAATTTCTCAAATCATTTTCTTGTGGCCTATCTATTATATCATACTACAATCTGAGGTTTTTGTTTCATTATTCATAATTAATAATTAATGTCTGTCGATGCTCAACTTAAATTTGATGGGGAGGATATTTTTGTGCTAGTCACTGTACTATTACGATCTTTATTCATACACCCATACTAGTGTTGACAGAAAACATTTCATCTTCGGCAGAAATAATATATTTTCGTGTGCTGAAGGGTCAAATGAGCAAATAATGCTGTTTCAAAAGCTTTAAAATGTTTGTATGTATGGGAGCAAACATCTCTTTCTTTTTTTTTCTGTTTTCATCTCTTTCGGGATTGTACCAAAAAAAGTCCATACGATGTCAACGGGGATCAAACCAAAGCCAGATGGAAACATGCCACTGGTGCTATTGTATAAATGCGTGATAATATTACACCTCATTATAAAATGAAGTTGGAATGTGTTTCCTAAGTGCAAAAAGAAGAGCATGAACGAGAATCTATATCTTTCTCCGTCTGGGCCGTTTATTTGGCAAACTCAGACGTGCTAATTTGCAATGTGCTTCCTGTTTCGTTCGCTCATATTGACCGTTATATTGCTCTAGCATATATATTATACAAATGATGTACAGGCAAACCTTTTTTGTGCAGAAGATAGGGACCGCAAAAAAAATCATGCAAAACTTCACCAGTAGCTTTAAAAATCGTGTTCGGTACACAATTTGAAAAAAAAAGCTTTTTTGTGCGGTAGATAGGGACCGCATAAAAAAAGTTTCCTCTTAGAAAATAACTCAAATCCACGCCGTTCACCGTTCGATTTCCTTTTGTTTCCCTGCTTTTCGATGGAACAGTTTGCCTTTTCGGTTGAGCGTGGCTGTTTTGTGCTTTAAGTTACATGTCAAAACTTATTGCTGTTAGAAAATCATGTGATGCGCAACTTAGAGCATTCGATGGAAGGATGGGAATGATTTAAGAAGTGGATAATTTAGACGCAAATTTGCTTTTTCAGCATTGAAATGCATATAAACCATCGAAAAAACTAAATGGACGATAACATCGTCAAATATGCTTCTTATCATATACCGCACCAAAAAAATCGCCGCTCAATAATAGAAAATCGCAAAAAAAATCCCAAAAAAAAAACGCACAAAAACAGGTGTTCCTGTAAAAGTATTGGTTAGTAGCGCATTTCCTGTTATTTTTAGGCTCAATTAATGTAATAAATTAGGATGCCAAGACATGTATATAAAATAAAAAAAATAAAAAAATTAAATACATGATGAATTACGACTTCAGAAATCTTTTCGTTCGGACAGTAGGAATGATTCTATTCTTAATATTGAAATTTGTAGGAAATCGTTTGAAATTTGTTCAACGTATCACAAGTATTTTTGACGAAGATCATTTATTATCGGAAGGGAGATTGTAGATGAACGACATTCACTGATGCTTTTAGAAAGATTTTTGCACCCATATGTTTCGAAATGTTTATTTTTTAACATTAACTGTCAGCCAATTTGAGCACCGAGGAATGTAATTTGTACATCGGCTTTCTTGATAACAATCAGAAGTAACAATATTATATTTATAGAAACCAAAAGTGTGGTACTCTAGACATGGCCTCACTCTTCTGCTTCTTCAATGGCACTAACGTTCCTAGAGGAACTTCGCCGTCTCAACGTAGTATTACTTGCGTCATTTTTATTAGTACTTAGTTGAGATTTCTATGCCAAATAACACGCCTTGAATGCATTCTGAGTGGCAAGCTCTAGAATACGCGTGATCACAGTGCAAGTCGGAGGAAATTTCTTTGACGAAAAATTCCCCCGACCAGAACGGGAATCGAACCCGAACACCCGGCATGTTAGTTATGACGCTAACCACTCGGCCAAGGGAGCACACATGGCCACATTGTTGGGTTCGAACTACGACATTATTTCATTGAATTCACATTTTTTATCACTAATCGGATATTATCTAAGGATAAAGAATCAGTCAGCTCACAGATAGAAGTTTTTTTGGTCCTGAAAAGTATCGATGGTTTGTGTGGCTTTGTCACAACTCTCTAGTAGATTTTTTTCCTGAACTCTTTTAGGGGAAAAGGGGGGAATTTGGACCACCTAAGCAAATCGCCTAATATTTCCAAACCAATACGGTCCAAATTAAAAATGTCACATTGTATACTGAGCTACACTTGTTTTCTCTCAATCAATAATGTTTAATCTTAATATCAAGCTTCAAACTACCAAATCTATATATATATATATATATATATATATATATATATATATATATATATATATATATATATATATATATATAAATGGATTTATGTCTGTCTGTCTGTCTGATTCTTATGGACTCGGAAACTACTGAACCGATCGACATGAAAATTGGTATGTATGGGTTTTTGGAGCCGGGGAATGGTTTTCGTGATAGCCTCTCCCTCCCCCCTCTCTACAATGAATATGATGAATATACAAATGAAACACAAATTTCTGCATTACTTGAGCATTAAACGAGCAAACGAAACCAAATTTGGTATGTGGAGGTTTTAGGGTGCAATAAATGTTTTTACGGTGGTAAGATACTCCACCCCCTCTCTTAGGGGGGACTGCCATACAAATGAAACACAAATTTCTACATTACTCGAGAATTAATCAAGCAAATGAAACCAAATTAGGCATATGGAGGTTTTAGGGCGCAATAAACGTTTCTATGGCGGTAAGACACTCCACCACCATCTCTAAAGGGGGGGCCTGCCATACAAATGAAACACAAATTTCAGCATTACTCGAGAATTAATCAAGCAAATGAAACCAAATTTGGCATGTGGAGGTTTTAAGGTGCAATAAATGATTCTATGGTGAATAGACACTCCTCCCCCCTCTCTAAGGGGAGAAAAGGGAAGGGGTCTGTCTTCATTCTATCATATTTTCTGTATCAAACATTTATTCCATGTAACGGAGAAACATGTTATTTGCAAGTGGTTGAAAAATCTTGAACGAGAATTGTGTCTGAAAATAATCTGATAATATAATGATGAGTTTTGGTAGAAGTACTAGGATTTTTTTTAGTAAAAGGTAAATTCAACGGGGTCGATTAGAAGATCAATCGATGAACAGTTCAGCGATTGGAATCATGAACTTGCGTTTAGTAAGAAAACGTGAATGTTTGAAGGTATTGATAACAAAAAACAAATTTTGGGCGGGACGGAGTTTGCCGGGTCAGCTAGTATATTATAAAATAAAAGAGATGATTTTTGGACATTAAAATTTGATGCGGGGTGATTTCGACCGTCTGTGGGGTGATTTAGTCCAGTGTGTGTTTCATCGAAAATATACTTACTTATGTTTATGTATTTTGCGATAATGTTACAATCAGTAGCAGTGTTTTGGGATCGATGCCAGGTGCCTTGGCCAGATTCCAGACCAAACAAAATTGTATTGACACCATCTCGAATTCTGCATGAATCTTCTCACTTCGAGCATTTTCACACACTTTCGTTGTTGGTCAAAAAAATCCGTTCTTGATGACCTCCTTCAAGCTCCTTCTTCTTCCAACGTTGTCTGCCCATCCTCTTTTTGTAATTCCGTGACATCTGGAATCAATTAGACTAAAGAAAATCCTCAAACCTGTAGTACCAAATCACCCCACAGAAACGTGTCCATGTCACCCCACACAACACGCAAAATTTAAAATGTAATTGATTTCATTTATTGTTATCAAACTTACAGTTCTGTATTCTGTAGGCGAACAGAACTTTACTGCACAATACACAAAAAGTTTGTTTAATCAGCGGGAAAAACCTTAAAACCACGATTGTAAAATTTTATTTTAATTTTTTTATTTTTTATTTTTGTTATTGTCGTCAATCTAAATTGTAGACCGATACACTCTTAATACTACTTAAAACTACTTACTTAAAACTAAAAATCTAAAGAGAGCTGGCTGGATAATTTATCCGTTTAATTTCAAAGACGATTTTAACAAGTTACAGTATCAATTTTTTTTATTTATTTATTTATTTCGTCAAACCAGCGTAGACCAAATATGCTGCCCAAATATTACAGCGAATTTTAACGATATCTTATTCTATTCAGATAGTCTTTGAGCATTGACCTTGACATGGTTACATCAATTGTTGCACTGTGTTCGTTACAGAGGCTCATCATACGATTAATAGGACTATATTTGGCATAATTCGTTCTTCGATAATCTATGTAAAAAATGTTAGGGTTTCTCAGGTTCCTAATCGGTGCGTAAACATTTAGGTTTCCTAATATTTCTTCTGAGTCCACTCGTTGTGATATGATATCAATAATAAATAGAATCATGGCAGAGTTCCGACGTTCTTTTAGGCTTTTAATATTGATTAGCATACAGCGTGCTTCATATGGAGCAAGGTGTTGTACTATAGGTGGACCGCAATGTCAAAATTGCTGTTCGGCCATTGCTCGTGAAAAAACAAATTTGTTTACAAAACAAATTGTATCTTTTGGTGACAAATGCATTCGTTGGCAAAATAGCTGCTCGCGCTTTATTGTCGAATCATAACAGTGCAGAAGGATGTTTCTAGTATATCTTTTCGCCTTTCTTTCCAAGCAAAATGTACTTCTGTTTGGCTCCCATCGGCGGGGAAAAGAGTACTATCAGCTTACGGCGATGGTGACAAAAAATAACGCTGATTATGGCTCCACTGATTTCGCTCAGGGAGGAGGAGAATGATGTGCATATACTGGGAAGGAGATCCAGAAAGGGCCGTTACAAGTAATTGGCTAGAGCAAAAGGAGGTTGTGCACTATCTTTCACGAATATATATTTGTTTATTTTTTCCTTCAGTTAATTTCCTTAGCGAGTTGACATTGAAATCATAACCACACACCCAAACAAAAAGTAAATAATTCTGAAAGTTACGTCTCGCTACTCGTCTCACGTCATGTCCAGAAAGTGTCAAGAACGAAACACCTATAGTTCAGCATCTTGATATGGAGGTAGATGATATGAAGACCAGCCTAGTTTACGAAGTGCAAATAACAAAAATTGTTTTTGTACAGATTCAATTCTGTCTTCGTGTGAAGTTATGTAGGGGGACCATACAATACTACAGTATTCGAGAATTGATCTTTTTTTTTTTTTTTTTTTTTATCTGTATTATAGTGATTTTCAACTCATTTGGCTGGTTCGTCACTTTTTACTTCCATTTTTTTTGGAAGAATGTCGGGAGTGAGAATTGAACTCGTGACCTTTAGCGTGAGAGGCATGTATGTTACCACTACGCCAGATCGCCTCCACGAGAATTGATCTGACGTATGTAATATACAATGTTTTTATTGTGTACGGATCGTGGAAATGGTAACTAAAGCGTTTAATGAAGCTCAACATATTATTTGCTCTATGGATGATTGTATTATAATGATCCACGAAGGTTAGTTTCGAATCTAAGATCACACCTAAATCTCTTACTCGTTGACATCAACTGATGGGTTGATTACCCAGTATAACACCATTGTTCAATGGTGTTCTTCTTCTTGTAAAAGTAATCAAAGTACATTTCCTAACATTGAGCTGTAATAAACTCTTAGTGCACCAATTATAAACTATGTCAACTTCATTTTTGAATGTTTGAGAGTCTTCTTCATTCTTTATTTCCATATACAGTTTCATATCATCTGCGTAGATAAGTGCCTTAACACTGTTAAGAAAAACGCAAACGTCAATAACAAATAAAATGAACAAAAGTGGCCCCAAATGAGAGCCTTGAGGAACTCCGGATGTAACAAATATTGGTTTTGAAATTTCCCCATTAAATCTTACCATTTGGGTGCGGTCAGTCAAATATGATTCTAGCCATTTCAATAGCTTGACTTCTATTCCTATTTTTTGAAGTTTAAGAAGGAGTAAGGGTATATCAACACGATCGAAAGCCTTACTAAAGTCAGTGTATAGAGCTTCAACTTGATTACCATTATCCATTGCATTTAAAGTGAATATGACAAATTCCAGCAAATTTGTTGTTGTTGATCGTCCTTTGAAAAAACCGTGTTGCTTATTCGTAATTCGTGTCTTTAGTTGTTGAAAAAGTTTTTGGTTTATTATGGCTTCAAAGAGTTTTGGAATGCAAGAAATGATTGCTACTCCACGATAATTTCTTACATCGGATCTATTACCGGATTTGAATATTGGTACAAGAAAAGAGTTTTTCCATATTTTTGGGAACCTTTCTGATTCCAATGACGTATTGAAAAGCCATAAAAGTGGATGAGTTAATTCAGATGCCAAATTTTTTATAAAAACCGGTGGAATTCCGTCAGGACCTGGCCCTTTCGAGACATCGAGCTTATTTAATGCGTCAAAAATTTCAATGTAAGTTAGTTTTCTGACTCCAACATCACATGGAAATTCTGGAAGAAATGCAAAGAAGTCACGATCTCGGTCCTCCTCAGCTGTTACAATATAAACTTCTTGAAAAAATGTTGCAAAGAGGTTGCAGATTTTTTCTGGGTCATTCCCCACGGCATCGTCAAGGTGCATGCGTGATGGAAAACCATTGCTTTTTAATTTTGTTTTTATGTAATTAAAGAAACCGAACCCCGAAAAGGGTTAGATTTTATGTCCGACTCTGTTTTTAAGCTGTAATCTTCAAAAGCGCTTTTAACAGTTGAGTTGAGCTGTTCGCAAATGTTCAGATATTTTTGGAGATTAGCGTCAGATTTGTATTTCTTATAAAATTTGTGTGCCTTCGGTTTTTTTTTAGATTCTTTATGCTTTGATTAAACCAAATCGGATATTTTGTGTTCATATTTCTCCTTTTTCGTCTTGTTGGTATCTCCTGCTCTATAATTTCATTGATCATCGAGTAAAAAGTCGTCACTGCTACTTCAATGTTTTCCACACTTCTAAATAAATCCTGCCAGTTATATAGTTAAGCTTACACCTAATTGATTGGTAATTTGCTTTAGTGTAATGGTTTTTGAGTGTTATCTATAAATATAAAATATTCGATAGCTGTGTGGAAAGCTTCATTTTTCCAAAGTGGAGTTAATGATTCGGTCACACAAAAATCTTCGGTCATATTTGTCAACAAGTAATCCAAGAAGCATTTCTGTCGATTCTGAACATTGTTTATTTGATTCAACCCAAGACCGGCTATTTTATCAAAAATAAATTGCAGAGTCTCATTATCACCAATAACTGGAAGCAAGATAAATTCATTTTCAAAATCAGTGATAAAGTCCGCATTTCGTTGATTGAAATCTCCGTATATATGGATTTTTGATTCTGGTGCAAAGGAAGATAAAATATTTTCAGCAACTTCAAAGAATTTCTCATAGCAACTAAGTTGAGCACGATCAGGGGGGAAGTAAACAGATGCAAATATATGTATCTCTCCCGCAATAAGTGCTTTGACCCACACTTGCTCAAACTCGTCGAATTCTGTTGGTGGAATATGTTCTGAATTTATTAACGAATTAATAGCAATAAGGACGCCGCCTCCCGATTTTTTATGGGATTTGTGAAGATTACGGTCATCTCTGAAAACATTAAAACGATTTCCGAATACTTCCTCGCTTCTAACACTATCATCCCAACTTGTCTATGTGGCCATAATTATCGAGAAAGAAGAATTCAGAACATTAATTTGGATTTCTTTCATTTTAGGTGGACTTTTCATACGGTTGAAATTATGACAGTATATCAAAATTTCAACTAAATTTAGTTGTTGAGGCGGGGAAGATGGTTCATTATCTACTACTTGGTATGACGAGGCATACAAATTGTTAAAACTTACGACGTCTGATTTCGTTAATGGAAACATCTCCCCCTGAGAAGATGTCATGTCTTGCCTTACGCCAGGAAGTGGCGAGTTGTCATCCTCCAATGGGTTCGTCAATTCCGGGGAAAACACGAATGCCTGCATGAATATATGTTGCACGGTGCAGCTGTAGAGTCTCCCGAAGTCATGCAGCAGGACGAGTGCGCTTGAACGCAATGTGGTACGTTGGGTGCCATGTAGGGGTTGAGAATTTCCCCTCTTTCAAATTGTATTGGTCGATAGCTAGCCGGTAGCCCAGAGAATTGATACTTCGCTGCCGCCAGAAGCTCTCTGTCCGTTAACTTACATTTTTTAACAATCAGAGTGCTTGTTGTATTCATGCTACCGTTTCCTTCCACCTGTCGAATTTTACCAAAGTGTTTTTTACGTTAGTTACATACGGTTCAATAATAAAAGAAAATGACATTATAAAAAATCCAAGTTGAGCCGTACTTTTTGAGATAAAGAGGTGGTCCAAATCACCCCGTATGTCCAACTCACCCCGTGTCACCCTACTTATACTGTGCATAGCACCGCGCGAAAGTTATGGTTATGGTGACCAATGCAGGTCTGATTGTTTGCACTGCACGGCGCGAACGAATTCCACAGCGGCTAAACGTAAGCAAAAAGTAATTTGGAAATTCAATTCTATCAATTTTGAAATTATTCAATAGTTTCTATAAAAAAAATATTTAGGCGTTTCTATTATAATATGTTCGTAGAAATATTTCTAATTGAGTGTTGCAGACATCTCTGCAATTTATCAAGAAATGATCAATGTAAAGGCGTTCAATATCTTAAATTTTTTCGTTACATGTTCGCTAAAGATTTTCATTTTACACCTTACACTTTCGTGTTAAACGTAGAGTTACTTTAAAAAAACATTCAGAAAACATAAAATACTAAGCCAATGAAAGAGAAATTCAAATTCATTACCAAAATTTATTATTGTTCCGCGTTGTCGATCGATAGAGCAATGTGGTATAAGTTTCTACTCTGGCACACAGGTGACACAACTGTTTAGTTGCGCCACTAGTATCAATATAACTTGTGAAATGAACATCAAATTATCATCAAAATTAACACCAATCGTGTTGGTGTCCGTCAACTGGGATGCCATCTGTATGCCAAATCATACCCTTATTGAGTGATGCATTATTCAGTGCACATTTAGTGCGGCTCGCGAACGGTGTTTGTGAAGCATCCGATATTGAAAACCGGGTGGGAAGATAAGCACGCGTTGTTGTGTCACACTTGAAATTCACGTATCCCATGGAACCGGGTATGGGGTCACGAAACGTGTTACTCTCCAATGTATAACATGATAGTTCGCCGCTACTCGAATGTTATCGAATTACTTGTTCATTCGATTGGTACCCGGAAGCGACTCGTGTAAATAGCCACACCACCCACACCGAGCGATGCCCACATTGTCCCAGTGGGCCTGTAGTAGGTGGCCACCCAGAGCGATTAAAGGGCTAGAATGGTTTCGGCTTCACAATTCAACCATTATGTGTATTATTGCGGCACCAGCCAGCAGCGATAGAAGCCATGTCCCTGGGAGTGGTGAGCCGATACGCAATCGAATTTGACGTTTGTTTGACATTGATTGGGCTTTCGAAATCGCTGGCAATGTACGATGCGGTGAACACGGATTTGCTCGCAATCGGAGGGCTTCCGAGTGGTACGGGTGTGTGTGCCATTGACAGTTTCGATTGATGGCTCTTAAGCAAAGTTCAACATTGAACCGAATAAACTGATCCCACGCGGTTGATTAATTTATTTCCATGCTCTGTCGATAGGATACTGGAACAAGGTGGCTTTTTTAACTATAAATAATTCGTTCCATGGTTACAAAAACGTCCACCCATTGATGCGTAATCTGATACACTGTGTTATTTATTATGTTTGTATTCTGTTCTGCATGAATAGATAATATCAGCGAATGGATTCTCGAAGTTGCTACACAGTATTGGATATTTGCATGCGATGCAGATTCGGCATGATCGATGACATTTTGACCACAGACACAGTTTGTATTTAATAATTTCAAACCAAATATTATCCTTTCCTTTCCATTATTCTCGAATGTTTAACTTCACTCTCATATACTTGTTCCTCGTTTTCGAGAACCGAAGCCAACAATTGTTCGTCATAAGCTTTGAATTCACTCTCCGAAAACGCCAATAGGAGCTAGCGATTGAGAGCAATTAAACAAATTGTAAACGCCGTTAACCATTTAGCCGTTTAGACGTACTCCATTAGACAGACCAATTAACGTTCGAGAGCAGTGTTCCTCAAGTCTTAATTACCTATTAGGACTTGAAAAATACCGCCAATAGCAATCATTACTTCCTTTTCTCTAATGGAAAACGTTGAATTGCGTTACAAATTCGCCGATAAGGTTCCTCAACCAGCAACTTAAAACTACCCACGCGAAAGCACTCAACGCCTAGAGTAACGAAATTATCCCCCGAGAGAACAATCATGATCATATTGCTATCGATTTTTTTCGCCATCGCCCGGATGAGTGCGTTGACAGTGAGTTCCGCTTGTGGGCATCAAATTAAATTTCATCACTCCCTCCCATTCCAGCGACACTGGCCCTCAACTGTACCAGTTGTGACTCCAGATTGGATTGGACCGATTGCTTGCAGCGCTCAACGGTTCAGATTTGCAACAACGAAACCGCATCCGGTCACATTTTAGGTCAGTACTCTTCAACAACCAGTAGCCATCCGACACTGGGATGCTTTCAGTTGCATAGCAAGAATATCCGGACGGGTGCAAAGCGATTTCAGCAAGGTTGTACCAATCATGCGGACTTTTGCTCCATACTGAACCCCAACTATTTAACCGTGGAACAGTGCTCGCTTTGTCCGAAAGGAGACCCGGATGTGTATTGCCACAAGAGCAAGAACAAGAACACGCTCATGGATTTTGATTTATTTTTCGATAAAAAGTTTGGCAAATTGACAGCAACCAAAAGCACCACGCTGGAGAATCAAAACGAAGAAACGACATTAAGCTTGGAGACGACCCCAGCCCAGCAAACTTCTACGATGACCACAGAGATTTTAACGGAACAGGAAAGGCGAACCACAACTTTTCCGTCGCAACCGCCGACGGAAGGCTTAAGCAGGGCAACAATGCCCACAATTACTACTCCTGCTGCTACTACTACCACTTACCCAAAGACACAAACACCTGAGTCCAATTTTGTGACG
This sequence comes from Toxorhynchites rutilus septentrionalis, assembly GCF_029784135.1. NCBI lineage: Eukaryota > Metazoa > Arthropoda > Insecta > Diptera > Culicidae > Toxorhynchites > Toxorhynchites rutilus. Next base: position 301,143,634 of record NC_073746.1, on the reverse strand, counting down.
ATTTTGACGCAGCCATCCTCACCAGAGAATAACTCCCTGAATATCACTCCTAGAGCGACGCTTCTTGTAGTCGCAGTGACAGGGATCACTTTTATTCGAAATTGGTGCCGATAGTAAAATCTATATCTGTCCAAAGAGTCTAATTGAGACAGCGGACTTGGTTGGTATAAAAATTTAATTACAGCGGACGCCCTTCTAACGCTTTTTCGATTTTTTCCCCCATGGGTTTGTCCTATTTGAATCTCTATCAAACACCTAGCATTGACGAACTTAGGTTAGATTTACAACCAGGATGGCGCGGGGAATAAAATGATGAAAGAACCGAATTTTCCTTCAAATTTCCCGGATTCAAATATTCTTTCCATACTGAAAAGTTTACAAAATCATCATTTACAACGTGTTATGTATATTATGAAGAATGGCTTGGTATAAGTGGTGTTACTTAAATTTTTTCAACTAGGTAACCGATAAGTACCAAGTGTACCATGTATTGAGCTAAAAATACTGCGAATCCTTCTCGTATCCCCTACATAATATCAGCCAACTTGATATGATATCGATTTCATTACAATTATCCACAGTATTCATAACCTGTAAAAAAAATAAAATGTTTGATGATTATCTATGACTTTGGACAAGTTGCGTGTTGAAACCATCGTAAATATGCAAAACTTTAATTTTCTTACCATATACTGATGACTTTTAATGGTTGAAATGAATCTAAATATAAATAAGATGAATAATCACGACCGAATCTTGCTTCAGAAAAAACACAGCGGCGGCAGGGAGGCCATACCAAATACTAGGGGATTGATTTATGATATCTGTTAACATTTCTGAACTGATTTCAATTTTCTTTTTAAGAAAAACTTGAACTGTACACTCAATTTTGCCATGTCTTAATTGGAGATTTTTTGTTTGTATTTTAAACATGAAGTAGAAATGTGACCATTTTAATTTTTTTCTTATCACTACATGAGAGTAAAATGGATCGATTCCATCGTAAAGAATATAATTCAAATTTAATTATTTACTATTCAATCCCGAAAAACTCTCTCGAATTTATGTTTATTTTGGAGCAGGGAAAAGCCTTTTTTAGTTTGCTTAATTTTTTTTCTAAAATGGTTATAAAACCTGCTTATTTTTGAATCAACAGAATAAAATAGTCCGAATGGCACAATCTTAAACCTAACAAAGAAACAGCTTATTCTATCTTAACACTAGACACTAGTGTACAGAACAAATAACAATATGATAAACTAAAATGCACTTCAAAGTGACAAAATAATTATTTAACATAAACGATATTCGATATTTATATTTTCTGAAGACGGAGCGAGATAAATTAAAATCAAAAACACTGTAACATTGATTAAAAATCCTGCACATACTTTTGACAGGATCATTTCTACCATAATTAGTCCGAGCAACAGAGAGGCGAAGAAAGTTATGGAAGCGAAAATTACGACGACGAATGTCTATATCAAGACTATTAAGAAGATCGCAGTAATCGATATTCGAGAGCAGTAGATCTGAAATAAATATCTCTTTAGCTACATCACGGCGCACAGATAATCGTTCAAGTGCTATAAGATTACAACGATCTTCGCATCTAGGAAGGTTCAGAGGGTCCCTCCAAGGCAGAACACGATGAGCAAATCGCACAATTTTTTTGGAATATTTTCA